>NC_083319.1:83031619-83332070 GCF_963455315.2 Globicephala melas | reverse complement strand
CTATAGTATCAGCCCATCTCTGTATTCATTATTACTAAATCTAAAACTAACAAAACAAATAAATAAATACAACTCTACCCACTTAAGGTTGAAATCGGAAATATATCCTCCCACTTCCTCAGTAATGGGGTTTCATAGAGATCCTTGGCCTCCTGGACACATCCTGCTCAGAACCTGGACATTTGAGACATTTATTGAGTCTCTAATATATGTCAAGTACTAAGTGACCTGCAGTTAAAAGGAAAGATATTTTAAAGTTGTGAGTAGGATGGTAAAAAGTAATATACCCCAGAAGATAATGTTGTGTATTAGGATCAATCTTTCTGTTGCCCTACAGACCTGAATGTAGGGCCTGCCTCAATAGTTCCAATGCAAAGGACCAGATGCTATGATGGGAACAGAAGCTAAAGATCATTGAGGCTGACTCCCTCGTGTTTGACAGTAAGCCAGTGAGTCTCAGAGAGATGAAGTAACTTCCCCAGGACCACACAGCTAGAAGGAGACCAAGCTAGAACTCAGATCCCCTGACTCTCAGAAGAATGACCTTGCACTCTGTAACACAAACCCCATTTGAGACTGCAGGCAGCGAGCATTCCCTGACAGTAAAGTGATAACAGGTATTTCATTTAGTTAATTATCTCTTCTACTAGAAATACTTGAAACATTGACGTTTATCATCTGAAATGGATCAAGTATCTCATAATGAAGAATTTCATTAGAAAATGGCCAATAAACATAAAATATGAGCGCAAAAAGCGTGATGTCAAAACTATGAGAAATGCTTGAGCTTGATATTAAATGCAATTAACAAAAATTATTTACTAAATATCTTAATGTCTATTTCATAGGGAGCATATTGAAACAGGTTAAATCATCCACCTTGTAAAAATAAATTTGTATGAAAGACAGGAACTATGCTTTTTGATTTCATCTATATTTTTATTAAGATATAAATTGGGACTAAATTGAAAATAAATGCAATTAAGACCAGAGATATAACCACACCAGGACAAGACAAAGCCAAATATTCATAAATAATATTAATGATGAAATAAAACGTAATAGTACTGAGCCATTCTTAAGCACTTTTCAGCAAAAAATCTCAATGTGCATTACCATCGATTAATTTTTATATCCCTCTGCATGAGGTCAATAGTCACATTTATTTTACATATGACACCTCAATTAATTGATTATCTTGTGAGCAAGCCACTTATCCTTTTCCAAGTGCAATTTCCAATGAAATGAGGAAATATGGAGGGAAGAGAGGAGCCCTAACATGTGCTGATTGCTATTATGGGCCTGAAAATGTGCTGAGAGGTTTACAAGCAATATCAATCTTCATAGCTATCCAGTAGGGCATCCTTATTTCCATTTTCAGATTAAAGTAAAAAGAAGAGGATCATATGAGCTAAATAAGTCACCCAAGTTTGTACAATTGGTAACAGGCAGAGTTTAAGTTCTTTCCACTACAGCACTCCACCTTTCCTTGGCCTTCTTACAACAGACAAAGTGTAAGAGAAAGTGAGCTTGACTTTGCCCACCTAGGGAGTCATGGGTCGACTTTTATCAACTTACTTCAACAAACCTTTATTAAACACCTACTATAGCCTGGGCATTTTTCTGTGGCCTAGTATAAAGGATGCACAAAATAATCCCTTTTCTCAAGGAACTCACAACATAAAAGGGCAGAAAAACACATGCTTATACCTATCGTAACTTTTACTTGCACCTCTGCTTCATTCACAAAAGATTTCAGGTACTTTATGTGATCATGCAAGAGAAAGCAAAAACTTAAACAAGAACTGAAGTCAGAGAAAACGGAAAAGAAGGCTAAAACAAGATGTTAAGTAGAAATGCAAACATGCAGATTCTAAGGTTCTAAGATTCTAAGCTCCTCATGCTTATTAAAATTAAGTCATAAATTGATTCTGAGTTTCCTGGCAGACGAAGGCAGGAGGAAACAAAATAATTTATAAAATTTTGACTACCCATAAGTAAGAACACAGATATGTCTTATGGTAAGTAAGATTCTTCACAGCATTTAGTTTTGAAAGGAATTTATGGAATGGATTTTACATAGGAGATCAATGTCCTTAACAATGTCTGTAAAGTAAATAGTGAATTTCCTAAGAATATTTCTCATGGCAGAGCTCAATGAGAAATAAACGTATGACACAAAAGCCACCCTCAGTCAAATATGCACAGCGCTTATCATCGTAATGGCATAAAAAGCAATGTCTATGGGCTTATTCAAGAATGCTTTGGGCACTCTCCCTTGTGAGAGCACTGGAATCACAACTAACTGCTGAACAATCATGGACAGGAAGACACTGGAACTCACCAAAAAAGATACCCCACATCCAAAGACAAAGGAGAAGCCACAGTGAGGCAGTAGGAGGGGCACAATCACAATGAAATCAAATCCCATAACTACTAGGTGGGTGACTCACAAAGTGGAGAACACTTATACCACAGAAGTCCACCCACTGGAGTGAAGGTTCTGAGCCCCACGTCAGGCTTCCCAAACTGGGGCTCCGGCAATGGGAGGAGGAATTCCTAGAGAATCAGACTTTGAAGGCTAGCGGGATTTGATTGCAGGACTTCGACAGGACTGGGGGAAATAGAGACTCTACTCTTGGAGGGCACACACAAAGTAGTGTGCGCATCAGGACCCAGGGGAAGGAGCAGTGACCCCATAGGAGACTGAACCAGACCTACCTGCTAGTGTTGGAGGCTCTCCTGCAGAGGTGTGGGGTGGCTGTGTCTCACTGTGAGGACAAGGACACTGGCAGCAGAAGTTCTGGGAAGTACTGCTTGGCGTGAGCCCTCCCAGAGTCTGCCATTAGCCCCACCAAAGAGCCGGGTATGTTCCAGTGTTGGGTCGCCTCAGGCCAAACAACGAACAGGGAGAAAACCCAGTCCCACCCATCAACAGACAAACAGATTAAAGTTTTACTGAGCTCTGCCCTCCAGAGCAACACCCAGCTCTACCCACCACCAGTCCCCCCATCAGGAAACTTGCACAAGCCTCTTAGATAACCTCATCCACCAGAGGGCAGACAGCAAAAGCAAGAAGAACTACAATCTTGCAGCCTGTGGAACAAAAACCACATTCACAGAAAGATAGACAAGATGAAAAGGCAGAGGACTATGTACCAGATGAAGGACCAAGGTAAAACCCCAGAAAAACAACTAAATGAGTGGAGATAGGCAACCTTCCAGGAAAAGAATTCAGAATAATGATAGTGAGGATGATCCAAGACCTCAGGAAAAGGATGGAGGCAAAGATTGAGAAGATGCAAGAAATGTTTAACAAAGACCTAGAAGAATTAAAGAATAAACACCTAGAAGAATTAAAGAACAAACAAACAGAGATGAACAATACAAAAACTGAAATTAAAAATACACTAGGAGGAATCAATAGCAGAATAACTGAGGCAGAAGAATGGATAAGTGACCTGGAAGACAGACTGGTGGAATTCACTGCCACGGAACAGAATAGAGAAAAAAGAATGAAAAGAAACGAAGACAGCCTAAGAGACCTCTGGGACAACATTAAATGCAACAACATTTGCATTATAGGAGTCCCAGAAGGAGAAGAGAGAGAGAAAGGACCCAAGAAAATATTTGAAGAGATTATAGTCAAAAACTTCCCTAACATGGGAAAGGAAATAGCCACCCAAGTCCAGGAAGTACAGAGAGTCTCAGGCAGGATAAACCCAAGGAGAAACACACCGAGACACACAGTAATCAAACTGACAAAAATTAAAGACAAAGAAAAGTTATTGAAAGCAGCAAGGGAAAAATGACAAATAACATACAAGGGAACTCTGATAAGGTTAACAGCTGATTTCTCAGCAGAAACTCTACAAGCCAGAAGGGAGTAGCATGACATATTTAAAGTGATGAAAGGGAAGAACTTACTCTACCCGGCAAGGATCTCATTCAGATTCGACGAAGAAATGAAAAGCTTTACAGACAAGCAAAAGCTAAGAGAATTCAGCACCACCAAACCAGCTCTACAACAAATGCTAAAGGAACTTCTCTAAGTGGGAAACACAAAAGAAGAAAAGGACCTACAAAAACCAAACCCATAACAATTAAGAGAATGGTAATAGGAACATATATATCGATAATTACCTTAAATGTGAATGGATTAAATGCTCCAACAAAAAGACACAGGCTCACTGAATGGATACAAAAACAAGACCCATATATATGCTGTCCACAAGAGACCCACTTCAGACCTAGGGACACATACAGACTGAAAGTGAGAGGATGGAGAAAGATATTCCATGCAAATGGAAATCAAAAGAAAGCTGGAGTAGCAATACTCATATCAGATAAAATAGAATTTAAAATAAAGAATGTTACAGGAGACAAGGAAGGACACTACATAATGATCAAGGGATCAATCCAAGAAGAAGGTAAAAAAATTATAAATATATATGCACCAAACATAGGAACAACTCAATACATAAGGCAACTGCTAACAGCTATAAAAGAGGAAATCAACAGTAACAAAATAATAGTGGAGGACTTTAACACCTCACTTATACCAAAGGAAAGATCATCCAAACAGAAAATTAATAAGGAAACACAAGCTTTAAACAACACAATAGACCAGATAGATTTAATTGATATTTATAGGACATTCCATCCCCAAACAGCAGATTACATTTTCTTCTCAAGTGCACATGGAACATTCTCTAGGATATATCACATCTTGGATCACAAATCAAGCCTCAGTAATTTAAGAAAATTGAAATCACATCAAGCATCTTTTCTGACCACAGCGCTATGAGATTAGAAAAAAATTACAGGGAAAAAACCGTAAAAAACACAAACACATGGAGGCTAACCAATACATTACTAAATAACCAAGAGATCACTGGAGAAATCAAAGAGGAAATCAAAAATTACCTAGAGACAAATGACAACGAAAACATGATGATCCAAAACCTATGGGATGCAGGAAAAGCAGTTCTAAGCGGGAAGTTTATAGCAATACAAGCCTACCTCAAGAAACAAGAAACATCTCAAATAAACAATCTAAACTTACACCCAAAGGAACTAGAGAAAGAAGAAAAAGCAAAACCCAAAGTTAGTAGAAGGAAAGAAATCATAAAGATCACAGCAGAAATAAATGAAAAAGAAACAAAGAAAACAATAGCAAAGATCAATAAAACTAAAAGACAGTTCTTTCAGAAGATAAACAAAATTAATAAAGCTTTAGCCAGACTCATCAAGAAAAAGAGGGAGACAACTCAAATCAATAAAATTAGAAATGAAAAAGTAGAAGTTACAAGAGACACCGCAGAAATACAAACCATCCTAAGAGACAACTACAAGCAATTCTATGCCAATAAAATAGACAACCTGGTAGAAATGGACAAATTCTTAGAAAGCTATAACCTTCCAAGACTGAACCGAGAGGAAATAGAATATATGAACAGACCAATCACAAGTAATGAAATTGAAACTGTGATTTAAAATCCTCCAACAAACAAAACTCCAGGACCAGGTGGCTTCAAGGGGAATTCTATCAAACATTTAGAGAAGAGTCAACACCCATCCTTCTCAAACTCTTCCAAGAAATTGCAGAGGAAGGAACACTCCTAAACTCATTCTACGAGGCCACCATCACCCTGATACCAAAACCAGACAAAGATACTACAAAAAAAGAAAATTACAGGCCAATATCACTGTTGAATATAGATGCAAAAATCCTCAACAAAATACTAGCAATCAGAATCCAACAACACATTAAAAGGATCATACACCATGATCAATATTTATCCCAGGGATGCAAGGATTCTTCAATATATGCAAATCAATCAATGTGATACACCATATTAACAAACTGAAGGAGAAAAACCATACGGTCATCTCAATAGATGCAGAGAAAGCTTTTGACAAAATTCAACACCAATTTATGATAAAAACTCTCCAGAAAGTGGGCATAGAGGGAACTTACCTCAACATAATAAAGGCCATATACAAAAAAGCCACAGCAAACATCATTCTCAATTGTGAAAAACTGAAAGCATTTCCTCTAACATCAGGAACAAAATAAGTATGTCCACTCTCGCCACTATCATTCAACATAGTTTTGGAAGTCCTGGCCACAGCAATCAGAGCAGAAAAAGAAATAAAAAGAATTCAAATTGGAAAAGAGAAGTAAAGCTGTCACTGTTTGCAGATGACATGATACTATACATAGAGAATCCTAAAGATGCTACCAGAAAAACTACAAAAGCTAATCAATGAATTTGGTAAAGTTGTGGGATACAAAATTAATGCACAGAAATCTCTTGCATTCCCATACACTAATGATGAAAATCTGAAAGAGAAATTAAGGAAACATTCCCATTTACCCTTGCAACAAAAAGAATAAAATACCTAGGAATAAACCTACCTACGGAGACAAACGACTTGTATGCAGAAAACTATAAGACACTGATGAAAGAAATTAAAGATGGTACAAACAGATGGAGAGATATACCATGTTTTCGGATTGGGAGACTTAATATTGTGAAAATGACTCTACTACCCAAAGCAATCTACAGATTCAATGCAACCCCTATCAAATTACCAATGGCATTTTTTACAGAACTAGAACAAAAAATCTTAAAATTTCTATGGAGACACCAAAGACCCTGAAGAGCCAAAGCGGTCTTGAGGGAAGAAAAAGGCGCTGGAGGAATCAGACCCCCTGACTTCAGACTATACTACAAAGCTACTGTAATCAAGACAATATGGTACTGGCACCAAAACAGAAATATAGACCAATGGAACAGGATAGAAAGCCCAGAGATAAACCCACACACCTATAGTCAACTAATCTATGACAAAGGAGGCAAGGATATAAAATGGAGAAAAGACAGTCTCTTCAATAACTGGTGCTGGAAAAACTGAACAGCTATATATAAAAGA
This sequence comes from Globicephala melas, assembly GCF_963455315.2. NCBI lineage: Eukaryota > Metazoa > Chordata > Mammalia > Artiodactyla > Delphinidae > Globicephala > Globicephala melas. The sequence continues at coordinate 83,325,131 of NC_083319.1, read as the reverse complement.
ATGAAATCAGAACACTCCTTAACACCATACACAAAAATAAACTCAAAATGGATTAGAGACTTAAATGTAAGACTGGACACTATAAAACTCTTAGAGGAAAACACAGGCAGAACACTCTTTGACATAAATCACAGCAAGATCTTTTTTGATCCACCTCCTAGAGTAACGGAAATAAAAACAAAAATAAACAAATGGGACCTAATGAAACTTCAAAACTTTTGCACAGCAAAGGAAACCATAAACAAGATGAAAAGACAACCCTCATAATGGGAGAATATATTTGCAAATGAACCAGCAAACAAAGGATTAATCTCCAAAATATATAAACAGCTCATGCAGCTCAATATTAAAAAAACAAACAATCCAATCCAAAAATGGGCAGAAGACCTAAATAGACATTTCTCCAAAGAAGACATATGATGGCCAAGAAGCACATGAAAAGCTGCTCAACATCACTAATTATTAGAGAAATGCAATTCAAAACTACAGTGAGGTATCACCTCACACCAGTTAGAATGGGCATCATCAGAAAACCTACAAACAACAAATGCTGGAGAGGGTGTGGAGAAAAGGGAACCCTCTTGTACTGTTGGTGGGAATGTAAATTGGTACAGCCACTATGGAGAACAGTATGGAGGTTCCTTAAAAAACTAAAAACAGAACTACCATATGACCCAGCAATCCCACTACTGGGCATATTCCCTGAGAAAACCAAAATTCAAAAAGAGTCATGTACCAAAATGTTCATTGCAGCTCTATTTACAATAGTCAGGTCATGGAAGCAAACTAAATCCTCATCGACAGATGAATGGATAAAGATGTGGTACATATATACAATGGAATATTATTCAGCCATAAAAGGAATGCAATTGGGTCATTTGTAGAGACGTGGATGGATCTAGAGACTGTCATACAGAGTGAAGTAAGTCAGAAAAAAAAACAAATATCATGTATTAATGCATATATGTGAAACCTAGAAAAATGGTACAGATGAACTGGTTTGCAAGGCAGAAATAGAGACACATGTAGAGAACAAACGTATGGACATCAAGGGGGAAAAGTGGCGGGGGTGTGTGATGAATTGGGAGATTGGTATTGACATATATACACTAATATATATAAAATGGATAACTAATAAGAACCTGCTGTATAAAAAAGTAAATAAAATAAAATGCAAAAATTAAAAAGAAAAAAAAGAATGCTTTACGGATGGGGTTAAAGAATAGATGTAATTTCCCACACCCACTACTGGGTCTAGAACATATTAGGCAATCAGTAGTATTTTATGAATAAATAATAACATAAACATGAAAAAATAGATGAGTGGTTGAACAAGAGATGAGAATGGTGGGAAGGAGGGCATTTAAAGTGGGGGAAGAGAAAAAGCAAGGATGAAGAGGAGGAAAAGTCCAGATTATCATACCAAGTTTAGTTAGAGAAAGACAAATATCATATGATATCACTTATATGTGGAATCCAAAAAAATATGATACAAATGAACTTATTTACAAAACAAACAGACTCACAGGCACAGAAAACAAACTTATGGTTACCAAAGGAGAATAGGGGCGTGGGGAGAGGGATAAATTAGGAGTTTGGGATTAACATATACACATTACTATATATAAAATAGATAAACAATAAACAGCAAGGACCTACTGTACAGCACAGGGAACCATATTCAACATCCTGTAATAACCTATAATGGAAAATAATCTGAAAAAGAATATGTATATGTATATAACTGAATCACTTTGCTGTACACCTGAAACTCACACAACATTGTAAATCAACTATACTTCAATAAAAATTTTAAAAAAAGAAACTTTGATTTATATTGTTTTTTTCTGAAGAGAAAAAGCAGGCAATACTCAGTAAAAGGAGGACAAGGTTGGACCATAGAGGGCCCTGAACACCTCACTAAGTAGTTTAAACAATCTCGGGCACTAGTAAGTATGGACTCAGACAAATGCTTCACTGCTATTTTGCCTTCATTTCATCATCTTTAAATGAAGGAATTTAGACTAAACAGCATTTCAGATCTGCTCTAGCACACACGCAGTTCCATAATAGGTGAGCCCGTAGCTTGGTTCTGTATGTAAGTCTTATGTAGAAGACTTTTGAGCATGGAAGAAAAGTGACGAGGACAAATTAGATTATTCTGGCAGTGATCAAACTGGAGGCAGAGAAGCCAGTTCTGATATAACTTAGACCTCGCTCTCACAGAGGCCTGTGCTGAGCAGAGAGCGGGCTCCAGCAGTCACTCATCCATCTTTCCTCTCCAGCCCCTTGCCCATCGAATGCACACAGCTCAAGGTGACAGACTCCAGGGAAGCTGAGTTCAAGTCCGTGACCCTGAAGGGAACAGAGGATGTCACCAAGGACTAATCCTGATGTTTTCAGGGAAAGGCAGAGAACAAGGTGCAGTAGAACAAGACCCAAATGGACAAATGAGAGAGGCAGGAGAAAGGGCCAGGGATGGGCATGAGGAGAGCAGAAGGCAGACTTCTGGGGGCAGAGGACACAGCACTGGGCCACAGAAAGAGGAAGTGGACTTTCAGGGATTCCCAAGGGGCCCAGTCGGAACCTTTGGACTAAACCTTGCATTGGGTCCAGTGATGGACAAGATAAGACTCTTGCAAGGTGACTTGGCATTGAAGGAAGGGCACCAGGTACTTACTTGGATGCCCCATACAACATCCAACAGCAGCAAAGGACCCTTTCCTCTTAAACCAAATTTTAATACCCTATGTTGAATGAGAACAGAGCAGCTATGGAGAGAAAGGCAGGATTGGGCTTAATCTAACCTGAACATCACATCAGATAAAAGACTTGAGTTATTTGAAGTTAAAATTCCCAAAAGTTCTTGTAGAAAACAGCCAGGGAGGGGGAAAGCCCCAGAAATCTTTCAAGCTGTTAGACTGAAGGGAACACCACACTTCAAAATACACATACGGCACATCCTTCGCTTTGACAGCCCCTAACAGACAAAATTATATCTGTTCTACACACTGGCATGTGGTAGAATTGGATTGATTTGCCCTGACAGCCCTCCCTGCTGGAACAATACTTGTCAGTCAGCCCCGGCAATGTTTGTATTTTCAAGAATAATTATGCAGAGTGATTGTACAAGATCCTGGCAGGTGGGCCAGACAGGCTTAGCTGTCTACCTCTCCGACGCTGTGTCCCTGAGCCCGAGGATGGAAAACACCCCTTTAACATCCTGCTTCCCCCCTCCCAAGCTGTGTGCATCAACCTCCATTTGAGAGTTCTATGCTGATGTCTGTTTTATCATTTGGGATCCTCCACTCCCATGCCCTCCAAACAGAAACCTTCCTTCCTTCAATAATTTCAGCTGGTAGCCACTATGTCTTCCTAATTGACTTCTTCAAGTCAGCTGGCCTTAACCAACGTACATCTGAATGAATGCTCCATCGTGAAAGACATGTTTTGTCTTTGGTGGAGATAATTCACATAACACACACACACACACACACACACACACACACACACGCACACACACATGCGTGCACACACACACAGTGTGCATTCAGGGGCTTTCCTAGCCTGTGTCTTAATTGTGAATAGTTTACCCCAGCATAAATATATCGAGTCTCTTTTCTGTGCACACACTCTAGTGAGGGTTAGAGAAATGCAGATATAATGAAAACGGGATCAGAATGCGACAAACGGTAATGAGAGGGGCCAGCCAAGTGCTCTGTAAGTGAGGCCATTCAGGAAAGGCTCTGTGGAGTCATTGAGCCAATTCTAGAAAAGCAAGTTAGAGTCTTTATGAAGAAAGCTCTGAACACAAGAGAATGGGGCAAGTGCTTAGCCTAAGAAGCAGTGGGGAGCCAGTGGGCACTTCATGAGGTCCGGAGTTCTGTGCCAGCTTCCCAGGCTGCCTCACATGGCTGTAGACTCTGCCCCAATTCCACAGAAAGGCAATGCTCAGTAGAGCTCACAACCAATGATATGTGGTGAATGAAAGAGACAGGATCACAGACAAGATTTTTGGTTGCATCCCAAGAGTTTTCCATCTCTGGATGGATTTCTGTCCAATTGATATGTCGAGCAGAGTACTATGCTATTTCCTCTTCAATATGATTATTTGAGAACTCATATTTTCAAAGGTAGGACTAATGTTTGTTTTCCTTAAAGGATTTTGCAATATTTTCAGCATCTTTCAACCCAACATACCTTTTTTTTTTCCTCTTCATTTCACCATTTAAGCACCTATGTGTAAAGAATTGTGTTTGATGCTGTGGAAGGTTCAAGGGTGAATAAGGGCCACAGGAAGCCAGTGTTCATTAATTGCACATCTGCTGCGCGAGAGGTATCATGTCAAGCATTGTACATACAATCTTTTATTCAGACATCCTTCTGCACCTAAGAAGAGACATCACTGACTCCATTTGGGGAATGGAATAAGTAAGTCTTGGAGATGTTAAGTAATTTGCCCAAAGCCACACAGCTGGAAAGTGGCCAAGGCAAGCTAGAAATGGCTTCAAAACCAAGCAGTCTCTCACAGTAGAACACAAATCTTTCCCCTAAGGGAACTGTAGTCTAACAGGGAGATGCGACACAAAGTACACAAATAACAGTTGTAAAAAGAAGAATGTAAAACCCACCATGACAGATGTTAGAAATACAGGGTTGTGGGTGTTCAGAAGAAAAACATTCTTTGAATACAGGGTTTGGGGTTGGAGGGTGTGCCATTTGAATTTTCCCTTGTAAGTTGAGCAGGGCTTGAATGTTGGTTGGAAAAGAAGGGCATTGTTGAATGTAATGAATTATGACATTTTCAAATTGTCAAGATGTCACTGACTTGATCATGTACTGGACCTTCATGTTAAGACATACCTGCATTAAAGTCCAAAATCTGAACCCTATTTAGGTTGAACCAAATGAAATTTCCATTTGTGCAGGCCCAAATGAGACAAATATCAGCTATTTCATGTGGCTTAACATTAGGTTGTATCTTTACAAACAGAAACTCTGAATGTTAGAAAATACATATCTTTTAATGTACAAAAAAACATAAAGGAAAGCAATACATGCACATGGTAACAAACCACGAGCCTTAAGACAGAAAGAAGTTGTACCCTTCCATACTCATCCCTGTCCTTGGTCCTACTCTCCTGGGCAACCAATACAATACAATTTAGATTTTGGTTTTCAAGTGGTGAGCTCCACAACTCTAATTAATATGGTATACCTCTTGTTCCTGTTTTCTCAATTTAAGACACTTATTGATTCTCCACTATATAAGAGGAGGATTTTGCTTGCACTGTCTCCCACCTCCACCCAATAACTGGGTGCTGTATTAGTTATTAGTTCTTCCATTGATTATCTATTATGCTATACCTCTATTTCAGCCAGTATCCTGACACTCTTCTGTATATGATGAGCATATTAGCACCCCTATCTTCCCTCTACCCCACTCACATATTGAGGTATATTCTTTGAGCTTGACCTACAACTGTGTCAATATTATTGTTATATACATTCCATTCCCAATATGATACAATTAAGTGTCTTATGCTTCTAAAAATTGAACAGCAATAAACAGAATTTATGTTAATATGACCAGCTTAATACTGTATACTACAAGGCTAAGTGGGTGCCAGGACTGCATTCGCTTTTCATGCCTAATGGTCATGCAGAGAACTTCTGAGCCACTTGAAGGAGGATGTTCATAGCATCAAGATCAAAAGACTTCTCTCTCTTAAGCATCAAGATTGTTACAGCATCAAATTCAGGCAGACAGATTTTTCATTTCTCCTGCTGGCACTCAGTGGACCTCTCAATTTGAGGTCCACGGTGCTTCTTCAACACTGAGGAGTCATCTTTGTTTTTTTCTTTGATAATTTTCTCCCTGCCATTTTTCTCAGTTCTCATCATTATCTGGAAATCTTAATAATCATATGTCGCCTCTCATGATACAATTGAATTGTATGAATTCTCTCTCATGAATTGGTTATCTATTTCTCTTCTTCTCCAGCACTATTTCTGCCTTTTTGCTCTTTATTTTGGAAAACGTTCTTGCCTATCTTTCAGACCTGTGATTGAAACTTTTACTTCCACCACCATATATTTAATTTTTATGAGTTCCTTATCTTATAATTCCTTTTTCCTAGGTACTTAACTTTGATTTATGTGCATAAAATCTCAGATCAGAGAACACTTTTTTCTTTTAAATTTTCTTACACTCCTAAAAAATTTCTTTTCCCTCCAAGTCATTTATTCTCTTTGTATCTTCTCTTTCAGGTGCTTATTGTCCTTACATGTAGAGTGGATCTTGAATTCTATTTGTATTGAAGAAAGAAAGACTGGATCGCTAATAAGGGTTTCCTGGGCTCTTGTGTCAGTATTTCTGATTTCAAATGGGAAGTTTGGTTAGGAATTGGGTCATGGGTAGAACACATAGATTGGAAGGGCTTGCTTTAGGGTGAATAGGCAGAGAATGGACCATTCAGCTGGAGTATAAACATGCCAGAGTAAAGAGAACAGTACTCTATTCTCCCATACCCATACTAATATTAGCCCTCATCCTCTAGGACAATCTGGCAATTTCTGCACAGAAGTGTTTTAGATTTTTTTTGGGGGGGGTATGAGGATAAATAATGGGCTATCTGCTTCTCCGCTCAGTTGGAGGTGGGAGTGCATACCACTCATGCAGTGCCTCCCTTGTTTTAAGCCCTTTCCCACTGCTTCCTTCTGTTGAAACTGTTGCATGCACATGATGGCCCGAAGCCTGCAACCATTCCAGGTTCCACCAAACAGGGCACTCCTGCCTCCACTGCAGACCCCCATAGCATATTCCGAGCTGAAGATTCTTCCACTATGTTTCATGCATCAACATGGCAACCAGGCACCATCTCTTTTCCAGAAATCTACTGAAAAATCTTAGCCATTAAAGCCTCAGCCTCTGCTTCACTGTTATGAATAAGAGGCAACAGATATGTTCTGCTCAGCGATCTGGATGGAATGTCTTCAATACCTTACTAGGGAAGTGTTCCTTGGAGTCTCCACACAGATGGAATGTTCTCCAAGAGCTCAACCAGCGTGCCTGAGGACTTTGAATAACCTATTCATTTCACAAATGAGAACAAGGCACAGTAAAAGTGCTAATTTCCCAGAGCTGAGCCAGGACCCACCATTTGCTTGCCCTCAAATCCAGTGCCATTTTCATTATACCATGATATTTCTCATTATAGATATTTATCAACCAAACACAACACATAGTTCAAACGTGTAAGAAGAGGGGAAGGCAGGGAAGATAAAGGCTGTATGAAGTCAGCAGAATATTGCTATAGCCTGTCCTCAGAAGTCACATCACCCTTCCTCTGCAGCTACCAGATTTATCTCTCTTGTCCTCTGCCTATTCACACGCTCCATCTTCGATGAGCTGCAAAACCTTGGGTGTGAACTCACGTCAAGAAGCATGGTGTTGAAGGCAGTTTATGAGCTGAGGGCAGATTTATAACGTGAGACTCGTGGTGCTTGGGTTTCCTTCCTTTCTGTCTTGGGATAAGGATGTGTTTTTTGTGATTCTGTCAACTGGAACACTTCCAACCTTTACAGTCGATGCTACAAACTCGGTTTTTGGAGAACAGTTATAAAAAGTGCACAGTTATGCTACGGTACCTAATCCCACTGCTTTAGAGGAAAGGGCCATTCCTATCCATCGGGCTTGGGGTACTGCTGTAGAGGGTCACACAAATCTGGCTCCTGCTATGGTTCCCCAAATGTTATAATGAAGTCCTTTCTAGAAATTGCCTTCTCCTGAGAGAGTTTCAATGCAACTATTACAAAGGGAACTACTTATGCCGGGTGATTAAAAATTATGTTGTTATATGTTAATATGAACCATTTACAGCTGGGATTAGTTTAGTCTAAATTATTAAAATGGCATCAAATATTCAGAGTAGATTATATCAAATTCATTCGAGAAAACAATGGGACCAACAAGGGATTAATTTCTAAAATACACAAACAGCTCATACAGCTCAATGTCAAAAAAAACAAAACCTAATCAAAAATGGGCAGAAGACCTAAAATGACATTTCTCCAAAGGAGACATACAGATGGCCAACAGGCACATGAAAAGATGCTCAACACCGTTAATTATTAGAGAAATGCATATCAAAACCACAATGAGGTATCACCTCACACCAGTGAGAATGGCCATCATCAAAAAATCTACAAATATTAAATTCTGGTGAGGATGTGGAGAAAAGGGAACCCTCCCACACTGTTGATGGGAATGTAAATTGGTGGAGCCACTACGGAAAATAGCATGAAGTTTCCTTAAAGAACTAAAAACAGAGTTACCACATGATCCAGCAATACCACTCCTGGGCATATATCTGGAAAAGAGGAAAACTCTAACTCAAAAAGGTACACACGGCCCATTGTTCATAGCAGCACTACTTACAATAGCCAAGACATGGAAGATGAATGGGTAAAGATGTGGTATATAGACACAACGGAATAGTACTCAGCCGTAAAATAAAAGAATGAAATAATGCCATTTGAAGCAATCTGGATGGACCTAGAGATTATCATGTTAAGTGAAGTCAGTCAGACTGAGAAAGAAAAGTATCATATGATACCGCTTACATGTGGAATCTAAAAGAAAATGATACAAATGAACATATTTACAAAACAGAAACAGACTCACAGAGAACAAACTTATGGTTACCAAGGGGGAAAGGGGTGGGAGATAAATTGGGAGTTTGGGATTAACAGATACATGCTACAATATATAAAATAGATAAACAATAAGGGCCTACTGTACAGCAGAGGGAACTATACTCAATATCTTACAATAATACCTATAATAGAAAAGAATCTGGAAAAGAATATATATATGTATATAACTGAATCACTTTGCTGTACACCTGAAACTAACACAACATTGTAAATCAGCTATATTTCAATTAAAAAAATAAATAAGAAAAATATTGGATTGGCCAAAAAGTTGGTTCGGGTTTTTCCATTCCATCTTAGGGAAAAACCCAAACGAACTTTTGGGCCAACCCAATACAATAAAAAGAATAAGCCAGTGTTAAATCATATGGTATGCTGAAGTTGAGGCAATAATCAGCTGATGACAATTTGTCTCTATGGGTGTGGCTAAACAATGTCCAGCCCTGCCTTGTAACTCCACCTGGGGCCTGAGTGGACAAGCCTCCAGGGAGAACCTGATTCCTCAGGAGGGTTGATATCTGCATGGGGTTGAACTGATAGTTAGGATCTAACATGGGACTCAGGTCACTTATCTGATCCAGGCTCCTCCACCGTAAAATACCTGAGTGAACCAAAAGTATTTGGAAGGAACAATAAAATGTTCTTAAATTTTGTCCCCCACCCCTTATGAATTTGCATATGATTATAATGAACTGAACAGGAGTGAGATCAGTACAAGCCCAGATGAAAACACTATAACCATGCAAGAACCAATGAAGGCCCAGGAGGAAAATGTCCATTGAGGAAGAAAAGTGAAAAACCAGGAGGAAAGTGTCCCGTGGGCAGGGCCCAGGGTGATGATGGGGGAAGCAGTGAGTGAAAATGACCACAATTTACAGGCAGGGATTAAGAGGCAGAAAGGAAGTCTCAGTCCAATTGTTGCTAATAACTAACTGCATAAGTCACAGCAATTCACTTAATGTATCTGTTGATTCCTCTTCTCTCGCTGTAAAATGGGAATAGAAATACCTGACCCCTGCATCCTAGAGAGAACAACATGGTATTCTAAATAAAAAGCACTCTGAAAAGTAAAATGTACTATAAATGTTACATGGTGTGACCACTGCTATAGAGCAATTTAGTGCTCAACATTATACAGTGCCTTACAGATACATTTTATTGGTTCAATTTAACATTAAATATTATAAACAAACTACAATACTAATGGGGCCTTCTGCTCTCGGAACACTTTAAAGCTTATAAAGTACTCTCACATATTACTTTATTTGAGCATGAAAATAGCTCTGTGAAATGGGCTATGAACATTTCCCAAGTTCCATTTCACAGTTGAGAAAGCAGAGGCTCAGAGAGGCTGAGGGGCTCATCCAAGTTTGCACAGCTGGACAGTTATAGAACTAGACACCAAGCTCGGCCTTTTGATTCCAAGTTCAATATTCTTTACACCAAAGTGGCATAGCAGGGATTCTGGAGACTAAGAATGACAGAAGTAAAAAAATTCATTCTGGATAAGACTTGTAGATATGATGCTAAGATCAATGCAAGATACTAGTGCAAAAATAGTGCCAGGCATTTGTCTACTAGACAGATATGAACTCAAGAAAGGAGAAATTAATGCGGATGGGTAATCACAGGAAAGGCTTCACATATTAAAAAAGGTCTGGGTTTTCATGTGAAAAATGGATTTCTTTGAATAGTTGGAGTTAAAGGAGAAGAAGCGAAAGCATGAAGTCAGGATGGTGGGAATAAGATTGCTCTGTTTAACCAGGGGTATAGTAAGAGGTGGTGGGATAGAAGTTTTAAGAGAAGTTTTGATAAGTTAAATGGGACAAGATCATAGAGAGCCTGAAGGTTAGATGAAGGGGTCTAGCTTTGACCCTATAAGCAGAATGGAGTTATTGTAGGTTCCTGAACAAGGGAGTGGCATTATATATCTAGTATACTGTCTGGTAGGAATACACACAGTGTATTAAATGCACCCAGAAGCACAGAGAGTAACTAGAAGATTGTTGCATTAATAACAGCATAGTCATGGAGTCCCTGTGTCACAGTGGTGGCAATGAAAAGAAAAGGAAAGCTACAAATCCTAAGAGCCAAGTCATTGGATAATCAGAGCAAGAGAATTACTCGCTCAGCTACCACACTCCAAATGACTCTCAGAAACATCAATAGTTTTCTTAATCATATTTTCCCTTAACCATGCTGCCAAATTAAGTGACCCAGAGTCGCCAAAGCAAAGAGTTCATTAAAAATCTCTGGAATTTGTCTAAAATGTTCTTTAATTCACCCCTTGGTCTTCTTTCCAAGAAGACTTCTCAGAAGTGGAACGATTATATACACACATAAACACCACTAGAGTCATCTTCAGACCTTCCCAATGCTCTTAACTATGTACTCATATCATATGAATCCCTGCATCTAATGTCAGAAGATGTTGTCGTGTCACCTTTCATTGGATCCATACCATCTCCGAAGAGGTGACGTGAAGATGGGGAGAAGAAACAGAGGCAAAGAAGCCCCAAGTGCCAAGTGTGGAGCAGAGAAGGAGGAGGAGAAGGGCAGGAAGATGTGGACCAGTATGGTATCGTGGATGGAGAGCCTGGATCCTAGTAACTTGGCTGCTTGGTCCAGCCTGAACTCAGTGCCTGAGTCTGCCTTTTCAACACTTACCTGAGCCCTGCCCCAAAGCAAAGAGGTTAAGGATTGAAATTGGTCCCCTTTCTTTGGTTGGCAGGTGGGTTCATAAACATGGTCTGATTTGAACAGCCTCCATTTTCCTAAGTGAATTTTAATAAAGACATACTTTCCCTTTAAATTTCAACAGCTCTGCTGTGTTTTCCATTCCCTCTTCATTTCATCGTGTGGGCATCACACACACACACACACACACACACACACACGCACGCACACACACACAGACACCTCGCACGCTGCACCGACAGCTGCTTGCCAGTCAATGAAGTCACGTTACTCTGTCATGAGGACGTGTGAAATCAGCCGCCTCCCGGGAGGTGGGCAGAGGCATGCACGATGCAATCAATGTAAACAGGATTTTTCTGTCTCCTGCGCCTGTTTTGTTGGCTCATTGAGCAGAGAAGTGAACAAGCTTCACTGGGTGCAGAACTGTATTTAGGAAAAACCTTTTCTTTTTATTGCCATTATATGTGATAATGACTTCAGGAGACTGTCACCTTTAGATTCACACTGGTTGGATGAAACAGGCTCCCTGCTTTCAGAAAAATCCAACAGAATTGACCTCTTTTTCCCATGAAAATGTCGACAGCAATATACAACCCTCACTCCCTAGGCAGGCATACCAGAGCCCCTCCAATGGCCCCAAGGCTGTGGACAAGCTCCATCACTGCCATGGTAGCTTCAGCACCTCAAAGCATCTCCCTTAGTGCTGAGGATCACAGTGCTCCATGCCAGGCAGTTGTCACTGCTGCCAAGGATCTGTCAGCCCCGGCGCTCCCCTGGCTGCACGCATATTCATGGCTCATTCCAGCAGAAGAACCTCCATCCCAGACTCCAGCAACCCAGACATGGATGACTTAAACCAAGTACCTGAGAGCTTAATTCTATTATTCCATAGGGATTTTGTACTCCATGGCAAGAACTTATGAAAGACAGATGTTTATTTTGGGTCAAACACACTTACATAATGCTTGATGGTGTGCAAATAATGGTTTGTCTCACCCGACATTGTTAGACTACCTACAAGGACTTCCCTGCCCCCAGAGTTAAACCTCTATCTAAAACCAACCAAAGCCAACAAGCAGGCTTCATTGTTCAAATAAGAAGTGTACAGTGGGAGAAATCTCCAGGACACTGGGATAGGATGAGACCCTGGATGGCTAATTAACAGGACCAGGGAAGGGAGTGTGACAGAGTCTGACACACAAGTGAGCTGGCAACCCTAACTAATTAGCAACAATTAATTTTACAGTAGGAGCAAGAACACATGTATTATGTTCTATAAAAGCTTAATAGATGTCACCATAAATCACTCTCATCTCTCCCCTGAAACTGAACTTGCAAGTAGGCTGCCTTGAAATCTTCAGGAATGAACAATATAGAGCTACCTTCTATCTCTTGGATCTTAATATGAAAGCAAGACAGCTTTTGCTCTGCTACTTGGCCCTTGACAAATCTCAGCTGTTGTAACTGAGGTTGGCATCAGTAGGCTCCACTGTACCCCAGCCCTGAACCAATTCTGATTAAGGAAGGCAAGAAATGATCAGCCCGAGTTCCTGGTAGGATCTGGGATCCATAGTGCTACCCTAGTTGGATGTCCAGTGTTCCCAAAAGGAGCTTCCTGCCTGAGACAGAGAACAGATTTCTTCATTTATGTCTCCTATCGATTGGAAGTACCTGCCTGGAACATTATGTTGAAAGGATTGGGGCTTAGTGGGAAAGAGTGCCAGGAGCAACTAGTAATGTCTGCTAGGCACTAGGATTAGAAGCACTGTGGTTTTGTTTGTTCTGTTTTGTTTTAATTTTCCACATTTTTAAAAATTGTGGTAAAATACGTATAAGATAAAATGTATCATTTTAAAGTGTACAATTTAGTGGCATTAACTGCATTCATAATTCTGTGCAACCATCACTACTATCATTTTTTAAAAATTTTATTGGAGTATAGTTGCTTTACAATGTTGTGCTAGTTTCCTGCTGTACAGCAAAGTGAATCAGTCATACATATACCGATATCCACTCTTTTTTAGATTTCCTTCCCATTTAGGTCACCACAGAGCACTGAGTAGAGTTCCCTGTGCTATACAGTAGGTTCTCATTAGTTATCTATTTTATACATAGTAGCATCATTATTATCTAGTTCCAGAATTTTTCCATCACCCCAAGTGGAAACCCTGAACCTATTAAGCACTCACTTCCCATTTCCCCCTCCCCTCAGCCCCTGGAAACCACTAATCTGTTTTCTGTCTCTATGGATTTGCTTATTCTGGAAATTTCATATGGATAGAATCATACAATATGTGTCCTTTGTGTCTGGCATCTTTTCACTTAATGTTTTCAAGGTTCGTGTTGTTGTAGGTATCAGCACTCTTGTTTTGATCACCTTGATCTTTGATCACCAAAGTCCTGTCTTTGGTGAGTTCTCTTCTTCAGTTTCCTAAACAGCATCTCAGTTCTCATCTGAGTCATGAACCCACGTTGAACCCCAGCCAAGTCTTTCTAGGACTCTTTGTCAAATGCTTGCACTTTATTTTTCATCCTCCCGGGCCCCTGGTGGAACTCTATTCTGAGAGGGCAAAGTAACTGAAACTGGGACTCTGTTGTTTGTTACATGGCTCTTGATGCCATGATCCAGCAACCAGACTGGACTCCCTTGGAATGGAGGCAGACCTGACCCATTCTTCAGGGCACTGTACATTGCTTTCTCAAGACTGATAGATTTCAAATGCCAGACTTTAGCCAGGTGAATTCCCCCAGTCCTGAATCTATATTGGAGCAGTTTTATTAATTTTTCAGAAAGCTAAACAGAAAATGTGGGATATAGAGTGGTAAATTAAAATGTGAGAGGTGTGACCTCTACTTCTAGGAAGACAAAGTAGGTATACTTTTCTCAGTGAAATATTTCTCAATGTTTCCCACTGAGTACCATTGAGAAACATTTTCTCAATGTTTCCCACTAAGTACCATTAAGGACCCTTAACAATGTATATTAAGCAAACATAAGAATACTCTAAAAGGTGGAGAAAAGAAGGAATGATGATTGAAATTTCCCAAATCTAGCAAAAGACATAAACTTAAAGATTCAAGAAGTTAACCCCAAACAGGATAAGCCCAAAGAAATATACACTATGAAGATTTTAGTCAAACTTCTGAAAACTAAAGACAAAGAAAAAATTCTTAAGTGTAGTGAGAGAGAAATGACACCTTATCTGTAAGGGAAAAACTATTTTAATGGCAGTGGATTTCTCATATGAAACCATGGAGACCAGAAGAAAAGTAGCCTGACCTTATTTAAGTGATCAAAAAAAGTTAAGTACTGTCAACTCAGAATCCTATGTCCAGTGAAAATATCCATTAAGAACAAGGAAAGAGTACTAGGGCACCTACCAGACGCTGGTGGGGGACCTCGACACCCAAGGGGACAGGAGGAACCCCAGAGGGACTGGGTAGGACATGGTGGGGAGCGAGGGGGGAGGAGAAGTGGAAGCCAGATGGGACTGGTGACCCTGAGGAGTGGCTGGGGGATAGGAGGGGTTCCCACATCTGGAGGATCCAGGGGAACATGGCTAGCATTTCCCCCAATCACTCAGGCCCCAGGAAGCCTGCTGGGGTCCTGGTCCTGGTCCTCTGCCTTCCAGGGCCCCCTCCAGCCACATGGGTCCTAGAGGCATGGGAGGGAGGGTGGGGGGAAGAAGAGTAGAGGCCAAGGGGGAGTGACCCTCCGGGATCAGAGGATGGGGAGGAATGTGACTAGAGTTTCCCCCTCCCACTCAGGCCCCAGTGAGCCTACTGAGGCCCCAGGCCTGATCATCCACACTCTGAGGCTGAAGGCACTCCAGGGGCCTTCTGGCCACCCTAAGCCTAAGCCCCGCAGCCCCACCCCTACCCCCCAGGGCCTTTTCTGGCTGTGTGGGTCCTAAGCCTAGACCCGCCCCCACCTAAACCCCATCACCACCTAAGCCTGTGCCCGCCTAAGCTCTGCCCCCACAGCCATGGCTTTTCTGGCCTTTTTTTTTTTTTCTCTTTCCTATCACAAGTAATGAAATTGAAACTGTAATTAAAAATCTTCCAAAAAATGTCCAGGACCAGATGGTTTCACAGGTGAATTCTATCAAAACATTTAGAGAAGAGCTAACACCTATCTTGCTCAAACTCTTCCAAAAAATTGCAGAGGGAGGAACATTCCCAAATTCATTCTACAAGGCCACCATCACGCTGATACCAAAACCAAAGATATCACAAAACAAAGAAAATTACAGACCAATATCACGGATGAACACAGACAAAAAAATCCTCAACAAAATACTAGCAAACAGATTCCAACAACATATTAAAAGGATCATCCACCATGATCAAGTGGGATTTGTCCCAGGAATGCAAGCATTCTTCGATATATGCAGATCAACGTGATACACCATATTAACAAATTAATGAATAAAAAAACATATGATCATCTCAATAGATGCAGAAAAATCTGTTGATGAAATTCAACACCCATTTATGATAAAAACTCTCCAGAAAATGGGCATAGAGGGAAACTACCTCAACATAATAAAGGCCATATATATGAAACACCCACAGCAAACCTCATTCTCAGTGGTGAAAAACTGAAAGCATTTCCTTTAAGATCAGGAACAAGACAAGGATGCCCACTCTTCCCACTCTTATTCAACATAGTTTTGGAAGACCTAGCCACGGCAATCAGAGAAGAAAAAGAAATAGAAGGAATCCAAATTGGAAAAGAAGAAGTAAAACTCTCACTGTTTGCAGATGACATGTTACTATACATAGAAAATCCTAAAGATGACACAAGAAAACTAGTAGAGCTAATCAATGAATTTGGTAAAGTTGCAGGATACAAAATTAATGCACAGAAACATCTTGCATTCCTATACACTAACAATGAAAGATCAGAAAGAGAAATTAAGGAAACAATCCCATTTACCATAGCAAAAAAAGAATAAAATACCTAGGAATAAACCTACCTAAGGAGGCAAAAGACCTGTATGCAGAAAACTATAAAACACTGATGAAAGAAATCAAAGATGACACAAACAGATGGAGAAATATACCATGTTCTTGGATTGGGAAGAATCAATACTGTGAAAATGACTCTACTACCCAAAGCAATCTACAGATTCAATACAAACCCTATTAAATTACCAATGACATTCTTCACAGAATTAGAACAAAAAATTTACAATTGTATGGAAACAAAAAAGACCCCAAATAGCCAAAGCAATCTTAAGAAAGAAAAACAGAGCTGGAGGAATCAGGCTTCCCTGACTTCAAACTATACTACAAAGCCACAGTAATCAAGACAGTATGGTACTGGCACAAAAACAGAAACATAGATCAGTGGAACAGAATAGAAAGCCCAGAGATAAACCCATGCACATATGGTTACCTAATTTATGACAAAGGAGGCAAGAACATACAATGGAGAAAAAACAGCCTCTTCCATAAGTGGTGCTGTGAAAACTGGACAACTACATGTGAAAGAATCAAATTAGAACACTACCTAACATCATACACAAAAATAAACTCCAAATGGCGTAAAGACCTAAATGTAAGACGGGACAGTATAAAACTCTTAGAGGAAAACATAGGAAAAACATTCTTTGACATATATCACAGCAAGATCTTTTTTGACCCACCTCCCAGAGTAATGAAAATAAAAACAAAAATAAACAGATGGGTCCTAACGAAACTTAAAAGCTTTTGCCCAGCAAAGGAAACCACAAACAAGACAAAAAGACAACGCTCAGAATGGGAGAAAATATTGGCAAATGAAGCAACAGACAAAGGATTAATTTCCAAAATATACAAACAGCTTATGGAGCTCAATATCAAGAAAACAAACAACCCAATCAAAAAATGGATGGAAGACCTAAATAGACATCTCTCCAAGGAGGACATACGGATGGCCAAGGGGCCCATGAAAGGCTGCTCAACATCACTAATTATTAGAGAAATGCAAATCAAAACTACATTGAGGTATCACCTCACCAGTCAGAATGGCCATCATCAAAAAATCTACAAACAATAAATTCTGGAAAGGGTGTGGAGAAAAGGGAACCCTCTTGCACTCTTGGTGGGAATGTAAATTGATACAGCCACTGTGGAGAACAGTATGGAGGTTACTTAAAAAACTAAAAATAGAAGTACCGTATGACCCAGCAATCCCACTACTGGGCATATACACTGACAAAACCATAATTCAAAAGGACACATGTACCCCAATGTTCACTACAGCACTATTTACAATAGCCAGGACATGGAAACAACTAAATGTCCAACGACAGATGAATGGATAAAGAAGATGTGGCACATATATACAATGGAATATTACTCAGCTATAAAAAGGAACGAAATTGGGTTGTTTGTAGAGATATGGATGGACCTAGAGTCTGTCATTCAGAGTGAAGTACGTCAGAAAGAGAAAAACAAATATCGTATATTAATGCATGTAGGTGGAATCTAGAAAAATGGTACAGATGAACCTATTTCCAGGGCTGGAATAGAGACGCAGGCATAGAGGATGAATACGTGGACATGAGGGGGAAGGGGTGATGGGATGAATTGGGAGATTAGGATTGGCATATATATACTACCATGTGTAAAATAGATAACTAGTGCGAACATGATATAAAGCACAGGAAGCTCAGCTCCGTGCTCTGTGACGACCTAGATGGGTGGGATGGGGGTGGGGGTGGGAGGAAGGTCCAAGAGGGAGGGGATATATGTATACATATAGCTGATTCACTTCATTGTACAGCAGAAACTAACACAACATTGTAAAGCAATTATACTCCAATAAAAAAAATGAAAAAAAAAAAAGAACAAGGAAAGAAAAAAAATCTTTGGCAAATAGAATATTTTTTCCTTCTCTTTTTGAGTTTTCTAACTTGTGTTTGGGGGATGAAGCAAAAATTATAACATTGTTTCATTGTAGATATATGTAGAAAAAATATTGAAGATTATAATTATATATAATTATAATTGAAAAGAGAAAGTAATAAGGGGGGTAACTTTTCTGCATTTCATTTGAACTGGTAAAATGGCAAAACCAGTAGACTATGATAAGCTATGTTAATATAATACCAAGAGCAAGCACTAAAAAAGGTATACAAAGGGACACACTCAAAAAAAGTATAGATACATCAAAATGCAATTATAAAAAATGTTCAAGTAACCCAGAGGAAATCAGGAAGAAGAAAAAAGAGAAACAAAAGCAGCAACAAAATAGAGCAAACAGAAAACAAAAAATGAAAGACTTAAGCCCTAAGATGTCAATAATTACATTAAATGGAAGGATCTAATTAGGCCAATTAAAAGATAGAAATTGATATATGATGATATATGCATGACTCAACTGCATGACATCTACAAGAAAGTCACTTCAAATATAACAATATAGGTAAGTTGAAAATAAAAGGATGAATGGAAGATGATCATGAAAACATTAGTCAAAAGAAAGCAGAAATGACTATATTAATATAAGATAAAGTAAACTTCAGAGCAATGAGAATTACCAGGGACAGAAGGAGACATTACATAATTGATAAAACAGTCAATCCACCAAAAAGGCATAGCAGTCCTAAATGTAAATGCACCAAGAGAGATGAAAAATATGTAAGAAAAAAGTGAGATAACTGAAAGGAGAAATAGACAAATCCACAATTGTAATTGGAGACTTCAATATCTTTCTTTCAGTAATTGATAAAACTACTAGACAGAACAGTTAGCTAGGATGAACAAGACCTGAAAACACCATTAACCAACAGAATCTGAATGACATTGATAAGACATTCAACTCAACTGTCCAAGTACCTATAGAACACGTACCAAGGTAGACCATATCAAACAAACAACAACAAACGTAAATGAATTGAAATCATGTAGTGTGTGTTCTCTGACCACCATAGAGTCAAAATAGAAATCATCACAGAATGATAACAGGAAAATACTAAACACTTGCAACTTAAACAAAACATGTCTAAATAATCCATGGATCAAAAAGGAAGTTTCAAGGGAAATTTTTTAAGATACTTTGAACTGAATGAAAATGAAAACACAATATATTAAAATTTGTAGAGCACAGATAAAGCAATGCCGAGAGGAAAATTTGTAGCACGAAATTCTTACATTAGGAAGAAAAAGAACCTCAAACCAATAATCTAAGCTCCTGCCACAAGAAACCAGAAGCACGAAATAAACACAAAACAAGTAAAGAAATTTAAAAAGATAAGAACAGAAATCAATGAAGAAAACATAAACAATAGAGAAAAACACTGCACCAAAAAGTTGGTTCTTCGAAAAGATCAATAAAATTGGCAAGTCGCTGGCAAGACTGACGAAGAAAATAAAAGAGAAGACTCACATTAACAAAATCAGGAATGAAACCTTATCGATGTTACAGACATTGAAAGGATCATAAAGGACTACTATGAGCAACTCTGCACACATAAGATCAACAAATTGGATGAAATGAAACAATTCTTTGAAAAGTAGAAACTACCACAACTCACCTAAAATGAGATAATTTGAATAGTTCTATAACTTTTAAGGTAATTTGAAAACTCCCCAAAAGGAAATTTCTAATTCCCAATGGTTTCACTGGAGAATTCTACCAAACATTTAAAGATTTAATGCCAATTCCATACAATTTCTTCCAAAAAATAAATGAGGAGGGAGTATTTCTAAATTCATTTTAAAGCTAGTGTTACCTTGATATCAATACCAGATGAAGATAGCACAAAAAACAAAACTACAAATATCCCTCTTAAATATAGATATTAAAATTCTTAACAATGTATTAGCAAATAGAATTCTGCAATATATAAAAAGAATTATACACCATGACCAAGTGGGATTTATTTCTGAGATGGAAAGTTGGTTCAATACTCAAAAGCCAATCAATGCAATCCACCATATAAACAGGCTCAAGAAGAAAAATCACATGATCTTATCAACTGATGAAGAAAATGCATCTGATAATCTTCAATACCTGTTTTTGGCAAATACTCTCAAAACATTGAGAATAGAGGGAAACTTCCTCAACTGGATACAAGTATACACGAAAAACCTACAGATAACATTATGCTTAACGGTAAAAGACAACGCATTCCCTTCAAGATTAGAACGGGGCGAGGTTGTCAGCTCTCACCCTTCTTATTCAACATAGTAGTGGAAGTTCTAGTCAGTGCAATAAAGCAGTAAAGGAAATAAGCATACAGATGGAAAAGGAAGAAGTGAAAGGCCATGACAGTCTATACAGACCATTCCAAAAAATCTATTTAAAAAATTCTTTCTAAAATAAATGAGTTCAGCAAGGTTGCAGGATACAAAATAAACATGAAATCAATTTTGTTTCTATAAGCTAACAATGAACATGTAGACACCAAAATTAAAAATGCAATACCATTTAAAATTGCTCCAAAAATATGAAATACTTAGATGAAATCTAACAATGTGTTCAGGACTTACGTGTTGAAAACTACAATGCTGATGAAAGAAATCAAACATCTAAATAAATAGAGAAACATACCATGCTCAATGGCCTCTGGAGGCAGCAAGGCCCTATAGACACTGATTTCAGATTTCTGGCCTCCAGAAATGTGAGAGAATATATTTCTGTTTTTTTTTTTTTCTTCGGTACGCGGGCCTCTCACTGTTGTGGCCTCTCCCGCTGCGGAGCACAGGCTCAGCAGCCATGGCTCACAGGCCCAGCCGCTCTGCGGCATGTGGGATCTTCCCAGACCGGGGCACGAACCCGTGTCCCCTGCATCAGCAGGCGGACTCTCAACCACTGCACCACCAGGGAAGCCCTACTTCTGTTGTTTTAAACCACCACATTTGTGGTAATTTTTCATGGCAGCTGTAGAAACTAATACAATAGCCTTTCAACAAATGGTGCTCCCACAATTACACATCCTTGGGCAAAAAACTGACCTGTGACCTAAGTCTCACACCTTATAAACAAACTAACTAAAAAATAAATTAAGCTTAAATGTAAAACATAAAATTATAGAACATTTTAGAAAAACAAACAGAAAACAATCTTCAGGATTTAGGGCTAGGCAAAGCACTCCTAGATTTGACTCCAAAAGCATGATACATAAAAGGAAAAATTAATAAACTGGACTTAATCAAAAGCAAAAATTTTTACTAAATATTCTGTTAAGGGGATGAGAAGACATGCAAAACACTGGAAGAAAATATTTGCAACCACATATGTGACAAAGTATCTAGAATACATAAATAATTCTCAAAACTCAATTGTTAAAAAACAACAAAAAAGTCCAGTTATGAGATGGACATGAAGAGACGTTTCATTGAAAAGTATATACAGATGGCATGGCAGAAAAGGACATGAAAAGATGTTCAAAATAATTAGTCATTAGGGAAATGCAAAGAAAAACCACAATGAGATATCACTACACACCTATCAGAATAGCTAAAATAAAAATCGTGACCCAATGCCAAATGCTGATGAGGGTGAAAAAGTGGGTCACTCATAAATTGCTAATGGTCATGTAAAATGGTACAGCTATTCTGGAAAACATTTTGTGAGTTTCTTAAAAAAAAAACGAAATATGCAACTACCATACCACCCAGCGATTGCCCTTCTGGGCATTCATCTTAGAGGAATGAAAACTTATGTGCACACAGTACACACAAATATTTATAACAGCTTTATCCATCATAGCCTCCAAATGGAAACAACCCAGATGTCTTTCAATAGGTGACTGGCTAAACAAACTGTGATACATCTATACCATGGAATACAACTCAGCAATTTATAGATACACACAAAAACCTGGATGAACTTCTGGAGAATTAGGCTGATTGAGAAAGAAAAAAACCCTCGAAAGGTTATATCCTTTATGACTCTATATGCATAGCATTTTTGAAATGAAAAATTTATAGAAATAGAAGATTAGTGGTTGCCAAGGTATTACGGATAGGAGAGAGGAGTCTAGGGAGGGAAGAGAGTGTAGCTATAAAACGGCAACATGAGGGATCCCAGTAGTGATGGAAATGCTCTGCATTTTGACTGTACCCATGTCCATATCCCTGTTGTAATACTGTCCTATAGTTTTACAAGATATTACCAGTGGGGGAAACTGAGTAGAAAATACATGGGCTCACTCTGTATTATTTCTTACAACTGCCTGTGAACCTACAATTATCTCAAAGTAAAAAGTTTGAAAATGTCAGAGACATGCCTTGTGCCATCGGTTAAGTTTTTAATATGGACAAAGCACATTACTTGCTTGTAAGGAACAGATTGCCACTAAAAGCTACCATTCATTATGAACAATTCTGGCTTTGGGCCCACCTGAATCATAAGTGAGCTCCTTGAGGGCCTGACTCATGTATTATTTATCCATAAATATCCCGTAGTGCATAGAAAGCACCCTGCTATGTAATAAGTGCTCAATAAATGTTTGTTGACTTAATGTTTTTATCAGTAATGCCTTGAGTATGTGAGTACATGTATGCTGCACAGTTAAAACATTGCTTGCTGCAAATGAAGAAGACATTAAATAAATGTGTCATGGAGTCAATGAATGCCATCCTTAACAAAGCAATTAGATCTCTTTCTTTGCTTTTTCACTAGTGTTCTATTTATTTACTTTTCTTTGTTTTTGTTGGATTGCAGATGTAATCAGTGTTCATTGTAGGAAAGTTTTAAAGTCTAGAAAGGTGAAAAGGGCTTTCATTGTACTATTTTAATGACCAGATGAGTCACTTCTAATTTGACACGGTATGTTTCCAAAGTGCTTGACCTCCATTTTCTTGTTCATTGAGTCATCCATTCATCAGACTTACGCTGAGGACCTACCAAAGGCAGTCATGCAGACCAAGAAGTAAACGTGGCCCCCTGCATTCTCCTACAAATAAAATGAACACACTTGTTTGAAGGGTTCAGCCAGAGGAAGCCTGTTTCTCTTTTCTGTTATCAGAATAACCTGTTTCCTGTATTTTGATATCTTAGAAGGATAGTCCTCCCTGGTTAATGATAAACACAGCTGAGTATTTCCCCAACAGTAAAGGTTTCCAGAGGACATCTCCAGGGCACATGTCCCGGCCAGGCACCACAATCAACAGAGAAGGCAAGAAATAGCGAAAGGTTATCGACTAGTCTTAAATAAGAGGTTGGGAGTTCAGAAACTGTGAACTTGGGCAAGATTCTGAATGTATTCAAATGCATCAGAAACAGAAGATAGCAAAAAGCAACACAGGACAAGATGCTAGGGTCCGTAACCACATTACATTTACATCAAATCCATATTCTTGGAAAAACTAGGAAAAGCAAAACAAGCATTAACCTTTAAAGGGAAAAAAGTAATACCTCCAAAGACAACCAGGCAAAAGCTGTTACTTTATTAAGAGAAATGCATTATTTTCCTCCCCTGATATTTGTTGCTGGTATAGATTTTATCTACCAGCCTGAGAAGAATTAAGCAAAGCTTTGGGAATTTTTGCCAGGCAGGTACAAAAATTATGTGTGCTCTTGTTTTGTTCCACATTTTGAAAGAGAAGTAAACTAATTCAGAGTGTGTTTCTGTTTGTTTATTGCCCGTTAACGATAGTGGGGAACCAAAGAACCCAGACTTTTACCAAAATACTAAGTGGGATGCCAAAAGCAACATGCTTTTCAGTTCATTTCCTGAAAAAGTTCTGTTGCCATGGAAATGGCTTTGAACTTATCCAAATGAAAACCATTCTTCCCAGGTGAGGACCTTCTAACTGGGTTCACCATATTTCCTCACCTCTCATGTGTAATGATCTAGTCAAAACCTGCATTAGAAGCAGTACTGCCAGCTATGAACAGAGTGGTAGGTGTCGAGTTCACATTCACCACCACTTATTATTAGTGGTAGGTGATGCTAAATATATTTTTTGTGTGGTTTGAAGGAGATTCGCATGTTTCACTTCAACAAAGATTGATTCCACACTTGCTCCAGGATTGTTGCAAGTGCCCCAACACCCACTGTGTTTATAGAAATGCTTTGAATTTCCCCAAAAGCATACTGGAAATTTCTGAGCCACATAATTTATTAAAGTTTTCCTTTTTTAAAAAAAAGAGCACCCATTTACACATTACTTTTACAAAAGGGAAAAAGTAAGGAATAATTCCAGGCTGCAGGTCAGAAACGGTGGGGTGCTGTTGTATACTGATAAGTACAGTTTACAAAGGAATAAACAGAAGCAGTGAAAACAAAGCAGTCTGTCCACAGGCGCAATGGGCAACTGCCCACATGCGATCAAGAACACCAAGGACCCTTCTGCCTGAAAACCTCTCTAACTAGCCCTCAGCAGCTCTGTCAGTCCCAGAGTGAGCTACAGTCTTCACAGACTGGATGTTATGTGACTGGAGAGGGCTCATTACCATCCACCAACCCTAGGGCTCTGATGGGTCCATTTTGACGGAAAATACACTAAGTTCAGCAAAGGTCATTGATGTAGGGGTGGCAGAAGTGTGAAAAACCAGTCAACTGGAAGCGCCAAATCAAATCTCATTCACTCTCCCTGTCTCTGCCACTCTCATTGCCTTGGGGCCTCACCACCAGATCACAGAGCCACTATCCCCACCCATGGTGGTCCCTCCACCAACTGGTGGTCTGGTGAAACTGCCCTCCAAGGCCACTGATTGGCTCCATCTCTTGGACCCAGTTTTACTCTCCGCCTTTATCTTCTTTGTCCTCTCTTGTGTTTTCTCTTCCATGACACTAGTTCTCTTGTTTCCTCTTTTCCCTCTTTTTTTTTATTTTCTTTTTTTCTGCTCCTGAATTCTAGGCATTCCCACACCTTGAATTCTGGAATTGATATCCTCTTTTTCTTCCTCTTTACACATTCTCTCCAACTACCACTACCCATTTTTTTCCAAGCTTCAAATCTTCTTTCTGTACTGATCTCTTTTCATCAACATCTCTAGTCCCATAGTCTTCTGAGCTCGTTTTCCATTTCTTGCTTCCTTTAGGACACTTTCCCCTGGATGTCTTTCCTGCTCTTTGAATGCAAGCATTAAAAACTGAATGCATCTTTGGCTTCCCCAATCTGATCCTCCCTGTATGTCCCTGATACCTTTTCTCGTACACACCCAGATGGAAACAAATCAACTTTAAGTTTCTCCCCGTCTTCACAATATACATCCAATCAGTAGCCAAATCTCATCTATCCTGCCTCTATCATTTCTCCCACGTCTGCCTGTCTTCATTCCATTCACTGCCATCACAAGAAAGGCCCTTCGTCCTTTAATCTGTGTTAATATAATAGTCACCTATGTAGAACCCACTTACCTGACACTCCCAGTTAACTACCTTAAGGCACGAGACAGACAGGATCCTTCCCTGATTTTGACCGCAATTCAAATGAAGAAATATTTTTTACATTGTAACCTAGTACACATAAGCCACTCTTTACCTAAAATTTCATAAAGCACATATATCTACTTTCAATAAGGTCACTTTTTGAAAGTCAATTTAATTCAATTTGACTTCATTTTAATTTCTTTAAAAGAATGACTGGTATTGAAACAGAGCAGGACCCTATAGTCCTTCCCCCCATGTCCTCAACCTGCCTTTTGTCTGTGGAACAACTTCAGCCAAAGAATAACTTTAATCAGAGAAGTGAGAAAATGCAGAAACAAAGGAAAACAGTCAAAGGAGACCAAATAATAATAGTTTAGTCATGAAACAAAGTCAAGGACCTTTAGGTTCCTCCTCAAGGGCTATAGATAATATTCAGAGCCATACCCTGTGCGCTGTCTTATAGATGCTGAAACCGCCACCAGGTGGAAGAAGTTAACTACATGATGACCAGACTGTAGCCATGACATAAGCTGCCACAATTCCAACTGGCCTCAAGGAAATGGGAACAAACTGACCCTGGCACTGAAGATTAACTGTACTTAAAACAATCAAGATGATGCTGGTCAGACCACCGCATGACCAATTTCAAGGATGACTGTCAGAGCTGACCGTGCTGCTTCTGCCTGTAACCCCCTTTCTCCATCTCTAAATGCGCTTCTCCACTGATAGTCAGTGGGGGGCAGTCGGCCTTTGGACAGGAGTCCTACCTCCCCAAGCCCCCAACCCCGGTTGCCAGCATCCGAAATAAAGCAAGCTTTCCTTTCCACCAGCCTTGCCTCTTTAGTGGCTTTTGACTGGTGAGCAGCCAGACCCCACTTACGGTTACAGTATGACTTACTAATGCACTGAAACACGCAGTTTAAAAAGCATAGGTTTATAAGACAACTTAGTAGAAACATTGTCCTCTTATCCTCTCTCATATTCTATCTTCTACCATTCAGGGGAAGCAGAAAATTTCATCATTCTTTAATTATGCCCAGCACATTTTTTACTGTGATAGATTTCACATAACATAAAGTTTAGCATCTTAACCATTTCTAAGCGTACAGTTCAGTGGCCTTAAGTACATTCACGCTGTTGTGCAACTGTCACCACCATCCATCTCCAATCTCATTTCTTGAAAAACTGAAACTGTGTAGCCATTAAACAAAAACTTCCCATTCCCCTCACCCCTGGCCCTTGACAACTATTCTACATCTTGTCTCTACGAATTTGACTACTGTACCTCATATAAGTGGAATCATACAGCATTTGTCCTTTTGTGGCTGGCTTATTCCACTCAGCATAATGTCTTTAAAATTTATCCATGTTGTAGCATATGTCAGATTTCCCTTCTTTTTTAAGGCTGACTACTGTGTACATTGTATGTACACACCACATTTTGTTTGCTCATTCATCCATCGATGGACACTTTACCTTGTACTTTTAAAGCCCTGCTTCTGTGTCCATATCATTTCCCTGCACATTCCTAGTTTCTATTACACACACACACACACACACACACGCGTCCACAAACACACACACCTTCCAAACCTCCACCACGGAGTACATATGGGGACAATAGTACCACCTGGTGTTCCACTTGAGGAAACTTCCCTTCCCTCCACATCTCCAACATCTCCCCTCTTCCCCTTCAGAGGGACTGTCTGACATGCTGTCCTCCTCTATTCTCCACTTGGATGGTACCTTCCACAATAAAGATAACTACACTAGCAAATCCTTTCTCATGAACGTGTACACCTCGAGGGCACACTCAAGAGCCCTGTGTGCCTCCTTTCACCTAAGCCTACACAGTCACAACAGCACCATCTCTCTATCCACCTTTCTTTTCTCCTTTTTATTAAAGGAAAAAAAAATAAATCTCTAATGCTCTTTAAGGTTGACAAGCCTAAGTAAGGCTAGGAAAATACTGGTATAAAGGAGAAGAAAAGACAGCAATTTATAAACTAAAATGGAGATGTTTTCTATTTCACTTAAATACTTGGATTAAAACAGCATTACTTTCCACTATTTTTCATGGCAAAACTAGAGATTTGACTGTGAGTGAAACAGACTTGTGTGAGCTAGCCTCACAGTCTAACCACCGTGTATGAAATTGTTCCTGTGAGAGTACTGCATTCAAAAAACTGGCTTTATATTCAGCGAGCATATGTAATATGAGAAAAATCTCTCCTCTCTCTTCACAGAATATCTTGTTATTTAAAGTGATATCCCTGAATTTTCATCTCTGATATCAAAAGGGAAACAGAGTTTGAATGCAAACATTCACAGAAAATTCAGATGCCATTTTTAGCAATTAGCTTGCACTTTCTTAACTACATTTTCTTAAACTAGAGTTGTTACGAGAAGATAAAATATGAGGGCAGTGGATGATAGCAGAAAATGCCATCCATAGTGGAGGTATGAAGAGGAGATAAGGCAACGCATGTGAACAAACCATAAGGTAGAAATCATGCTTAAAGAATAAATGGCTGCCTTGCTGAGAGCTTATTAAAATTCAAAGGTATTTATAAAGATTAAAAATTAAGGTTGGCTGCAGTTACGCAGCTAGGCAAGTTCTCTGCAAATTCCATTAATAATTAAAACTTTTATAGCATTCCATGTGATTCCTAGAGGAATGCATTAAAGACACGTTGTGTCCTCTGCCCAAGGTTAGGCAAGAAGCCAATTCAATGATGAGGATAAGAATTCATGAATTCTCAGTTCAGAACACCATGTGCCTAGCATACACAGTAGAAGAAAATAACCTATAATAACTTCTGATTAAGAAAGGGAGGCCAGAGAAGAAGGTAGTTCGAAGTAAGGGCATTTCCATAGGTAAGCTGTTTTGCAGCACCTATCAGATTTTGGTCTCATTCCTTCTCTTTGAAATTGTAGGCACCGTTTGCTTAGATTCACTAATTTTTGAACAGCCTGAAGCAGCTTCTTGGTAATAGTTGAAGCATCTGCTTAGTAATACTCTAGGCAGGGAGCTCTGCAGATTCATTTGATGAAGCATCCACCTGATTCAATAAAAAGATCACAGCTCCCAGGTCAGGTCATGTCTTTACTCTATTCTGGAAGGAGGTAAAGCCAGAAGGAAGGAAGGAAGGAAGGAAGGAAGGAAGGAAGGAAGGAAGGAAGGAAGGAAGGGAGGAAGGGAGGGAGGGAGGGAGGGAGGGAGGGAGGGAGGGAGGAAGGGAGGGAGGGAGGGAGGAAGGGAGGGAGGGAGGGAGGGAGGAAGGGAGGGAGGGAGGGAGGAAGGGAGGGAGGGAGGGAGGGAGGGAGGAAGGAAGGAAGGAAGGAAGGGAGGGAGGGAGGGAGGGAGGGAAGAAGGAGAAGAAAAGGATGAATGAACAAATGGAGGTCAGGACAGAGAAGGAAAGATTTTCCTGCCTACTAAGAGTACATTGCTTTTTCTAACTGGCCTCTTTTCCCATCAAAACCAAAAACAAAACATGATACATTGAGATCAAAGACTTTGTCCAATTTAAGACAGAGTAAGTGTTTTAGTGCTGGAATGATTGTAACATGGGAATTGGGAAAGCAGATGAAGTTGTAAGAATATGATTAGTTATAGTCTATCTCTAAATGATCAGCTCTGTCTCCAGCCCATCCCCATAGCTTCCATCCTCAAAGTCACCTCTGATCACAACATTGACCCTGCAGCTATAGTTGCCCTCCAAGAAAGCTCTACCCAGGGGCTTTTGCTTATATTTATTGGCCAGAACTGCATCACACCTATAGCTGCAAGACAGTCTAGAGAGCCGAACACTAAACCTTTTAGCAATAATGGAAACATTCTATCTGTGCTGTTCTATGTCATAGCCATTTGAAATAAGGAACTGAAATTCTAATTTTATTTCCTTTTAATTAACTCAACTTTAAATAACTATATGTGTAGATTTTCAGCTAGGAAGTCCAATAGAATCAGAAAATTCCCTAGTCTCCAAGTTACATGGTGACTGCGATGAGATGAGCTGGGGTGAGGAAAGGGATGAAGAATCATTGAGATAGCTTGTTTGTAAACATGTGAAACCATGCTAGGGACTTGATAATTATTTTTGCAGTTAGAGCTACAAAAGCTAATGCAGGCTTTGCTGTACCCATTTTACAGAAGAAAGAACTAAGGCTCAGTTTGAATAACTTGGCTGAAACCGTAGAGTTAATAGCAGTGGTGTTGAGTTTTGAACCTGGGGCTCTCTGACAGCAGAGCCCATGTTGTTTTCACCATCACAGAGAAGTCACAGGGACCAGCAAGGAGGAAGCAGGATTCTTAGACAAGGCACCCAAAGGTGGAGGCGGGAGAGGTAGCAGGTGCTTTTTAACTGGAGTGCCCTTCTGCCATCCTTACCTTTCTACTACTAGCCCTGTGTATTAGTCTGCCTACTTCCCTTCTCCCTACAATAATCTGAAATTTTAAAATGTTTAAGAAATTTAAGCCAATGTACACTCACTGTTTGCAAAAATTCAGATTTCTTCTAAAAGTGCTAACAACAGAAAACAAAAAAGTACCCCAAATCCCACCCCAGTCCTAAAGCTTTTCACCTCACCTCTCTTTGTCTTGAACTGCTGTGAAATAGAATACAGATTCACAGATTCACCCTAATCCCCACGTCTCTAAAGGATGCACATGGATCCTTCAAGCTGTTCAAAGAACACAAAAGAATTTTTTTACGTTTCTTGCCTTCTCACTGGTAGGAAAAAGACACCGTTCCTTAAAGTCTAAAGCACTGATAAGGTTGATGGTACTCTTTAGATTAAACTCTTACTAGGCAACGGTATGAAGTAACATGTGTATATACTTCAAAGGAAAGGTGAATTTCTGGGCATTGTGAGCTGTGGAGTTATGGTTTAGATATGGGTGGAGCTGGGGCTTTTGAGAAGAAAGCACCCAAAGGTGGATGCAGGAGAGGTAGCAGAAGGAAAGCGGAGCCAAGACCCAGGGGTGAGTCACCTTCTCTGCAACCACCAACATTATTGCATTTTGGGCACAACCATAATATTTTGGATAAAGCAGGGTTATAAATAAAGAGACAGATGAAAACATATATGCTCTTCATAATAATTTGGGCTTTCTTATATAATTATTAATATGGTGCATTCATGCTTATTTTACAGGACTCAGAATTGTTTAAATTTTTAAAATTATAAAAGAGCTTAGAGTAATTTATATTTATCTCTTCATTTGGGGGGTCCTATCTGCAAGTTAATTGCTTAAGCAAACACGTAACCTGTAATTGCACATTTTCTTTTAGAAAATATCATTCTATTTACAATGTTTCCCTTAGTGATTTTATTTCTAAGTTAAAATGTGAACCAACTGTATGCAGTTCACTGGCACAGGTGGCTCCGCCCTCCTGTTACCTACTCACTCATCTTTTGATCAATGTGCTGCTTCCTTATACGTGAAAAAAAAGTTTTTGTACTTAAATTGATAGACGTTTTTGGCTGTTAAAAAAACTTTTTAACGGAAGATTCGGGGAAACACATTTTAAATGAATCAATAAAATGAGGCCTTTTCATTATGGTTTTATCCAGGCTGCCCTCTGTCATCTCAGAAGAGCTGGGGAGGCTTCCTTTCCAATTCAATGATTGGAGAAGATGATATTAATGATTCAGTCACTGGAAAAGTTGACAATTTACATTTAGACTCACAAGTGCAATTTTTTTTTTTTAAATAGCACTGTGTGATCTTCCCAAAGCATGCCTCTGAAATGCAGCTGCTGCGGTTGACTTTCGAATTGCTCCATCTAGAATTGTCGAGGCTCAGAGACACAGATGATGTACAAAGTAAAAAGGAAACCATGGAAGCCAAGCCCTCACTGTGCCCATGGTATTCTTAGGACTGTGCGGAGGTTCCAGATTTAAGGGTGAAAACTTCAAGAATATCCTCTCTTCACAGTCCTCAACCCGAAGAACACACCCAGAAACACACAGAATCTTTCACACACCCTGAACCCCAGGAGGGCAGGGGAGAGAAGGGCAGTAACAGAGCCCCGGACAGAAACAGGTTAATAGACTTCTCATCCCATCTCTGCTACTCATTAGCTATGAGACGTTGGATCAGTCCCTTACCCTTCGGATAGTTTTCTTATCTTTTAACTAAAGAGGTAGAACTAGAGGACCTCTAAAGCCCCAGCCAACACTAACATTCTGAATGTGATTATGGCTGTAGAGATGCCATCACTTCCTTTCCTTGATATGAATGAAACATCTGATTTCCAACAAGAGAAGCATTTGGCGCTGTGTCTCATGGGAAAACATGGAGTTATGAAATATTTGTTTTGCTTGAGATGTCCCAAAAGTAAGTTGTTTCCTTAACATGGCCTCCTTCCTTTATATCCACACTGATGGGAATTGTTAAATCTACTCTTTCCTTAGATTTTCTGCCTGGCCCTAAAATATAGGCAGTGCAGGTATGTTTCTTTCCATAGACCAAGGAACTAAGAATTTGAGGAGCTGACTGTCCACACGATAGGGGACTAGACTCCTGTTCTGGGGGGTTCCTAGCTTGCACACGCTATTATGTTGCTCTGTTCTTTGTCCAGGCACATTCTCAGTCTTCATAGTCCTCTCTGTCCCTGATTCTCTCTCTTTCTCTATGACTCAAATATAAGCAGTAGAAATAGAAATAGAAATACCCACGTAAATAGTATAGGGTAGTATGGCATGTTACCTTCAGAGCTGGTTCAAATTTCTGACCCACATTCACATATGTTACTCAAGCAATGCCCTTTTGGAAGACCTAAATAGACATCTCTCCAGAGAAGACCTACAGATGGCTAACAAGAACATGAAAAGACATTTAACACTGCTAATCATTAGAGAAATGCAAATCAAAACCACAATGAGGTAACACCTCACACTGGTCATTAAAAAGTCTACAGACAATAAATGCTGGAGAGGGTGTGGAGATGGGGAACCCTCTTGCACTGTTGGTGGGAATGTAAATTGATACAGCTACTATGGAGAACAGTGTGGAGGCTCCTTAAAAACTAAAACTTGGATTACCATATGACCCAGCAATCCCACTCCTGGGCATATATTCTGAAAAGATGAGAGCTCTAATTTGAAAAGATATATACACCCCAATGTTCAAGGAAAGGCTATTTACAATAGCCAAGACATGAAAACAACTCAAGTGGCCATCAACAGACGTGGTTGGTTTAAGATGTGGTATATATATATACAATGGAATATTATTCAGCCCTAAGAAAGAATGAAATAATGTCATTTACAACAACACAGATGGACCTAGAGAATATCATACTAAGTGGAGTAAGTCACATAGAGAAAGACAAATATTATATGATATCACTTATATGTGGAATTAAAAAATAATACAAATGAATCTATATACAAAACAGAAACAGGCTGACAAACATAGAAAACAAACTTACAGTTACCAAAGGGGAAAGAGAGGAGGGGAGGGATAATAATTTGGGAATATAGTATTAACAGATACAAACTACTATTATATAAAATAGATAAGCAACAAGTTCCTACTGTATAGCACAGGGAACTATATTCACTATCGTGTAATAACCTATAACGGAAAATTATCTGAAAAATATATACGTATATAACTGAATCACTTTGCTGTACACCTGAAACTAACACAGTATGGTAAATCAACTATACTTCAATAAAAAGAAAACAATGCCCTTTTCGTTCTCAAAGATATAGTCCCAGGGATGGGAACACCAGACACAGGAGTGAGGCCTGACAGTTGGAAGGGCATGTGACCTCCCAACTTTCCAGAGACAGAAAAAATAATCAGATGATAATGACTGATAGAACTGTTAAACATTCTTTTTGGATTGAAGGTACATATTTAAAACCCACATAGAAAACAAACTTATGGTTACCAAAGGGGAAGGTGGTGGGGGAAGGGATAAATTAGGAGGACGGGGTTAACATATACACACTGCTGTATATATAAAAGAGACAACCATCAAGGACCTACGATAAAACAAACCAAAACAAAAACATTGCTACCATGCCTAGAGTCTTCTGCACATCCCTTTGGATATTTTAGGCACACTCTCCTGTTATTTCTTGAAATACATATTCAGCTTTTGATGGAGAGTTGCTGTAGAATTAGATAAGAGAAAGAATAAAATCTCTAGGTCATTAGAATTTTCTGAAAAATCAATACTCTGATTGTCTTTACTAGAAACGTATTTAGTGTTTCTCAATGCAGTGAGCTAAACATCCATGATGGCATCCTTCCAAAGGAAGTAGTAATGCATCAGTTTTGAGAATCATCATCCTCCTGCCCCCAGATCTCAGTGCTCAGATCACTCAAAACGGCACATTTGTGCTACAGTAGCCTTTGCCGGCACTGAAGACAAGTATCTCAGTAAAGCGAGCTTTCGTTCAGAAATAAACTGAAAACACTAAAAAAGCTCTTTCCTCAGTAACTTTAAAACCACCGTGTAATTCTTCAAGTCTGAGTGTGTCTATAGTAAGAACCAGGTCCATTTGTCCAATCAGAAAAATCTACTTCACCTAAACAGATTGTTCCCGGCCACAGGCAAACCCAATTTTTTATATCACAGCATTACTTGGAAAACCACAAACAACTACAGGCACACCTCAGGGATACTGTGGGTTCAGGTCCAGACCATCGTAACAAAGCAAATATCACAATAAAGTGAGTCACACAAAACTTTTTGGTTTCCCAGTGCAAATCAAAGTTATGCTTATACTCTACTGAAGTCTATTAAGTGTGCAATAGCATTATGTCTAAAAAACAATGTACATGCCTTCATTAAAAATACTTTATTGCTGAAAAATGATAAATCATCCTCTGAACCTTCAGCGACTCATAGTAGTAACATCAAAGATGACTGATCACAGATCACCATAACACATGTAATATGCAGCATTGCCCCAGACCTTCAATTTGTAAAAAAAAAAACACAGTATCTTCGAAGCACAATAAAGTGAAGTGCAACAAAATGAGGTGTGTCTCTTGTGAAATATAGATATTCTTCTGAGAAAACGACGGCACCATGGATGCCAGCTGTGAAAGAAGCAGGCTCCTCAAGCCCAGGAGTAAGATTTCCAAGCTACTCTTATGGGACTTTAGCAAATCGCATCAGCTAAAGTCATTTCCCACTAAGGCATCAGAGGCTGTAGCATTTCCATCAGAGTTGAATCTGTCTTATAAAAGGGGTTTTCAAAACCAGTTATAGATGTCACGGAAAGAACAAATGGTAGCAGATAGAACCCCTCACCTTTGTCTGATCTGTAGGCTTTTCTGCCTCTGGGTTTCTTTGCAAGTCAAAGGGATCACCTCACACAAGACAGTGGGTCTCGCCTTCTACCCACCCCGGGGCTAGGCTGTAGTTGCCATGGCTACAAAGGCAAGAACATCCCTTGGGCTTCCCCTCAGGAGCCTTTTCAGTTGGCATTTCATGTATCTTCTTCAGATCCCCGTGTGTCAGGAATCAGATGGAATTCACGACTGCCCCGCCTAACGTGGGTGATGACCAACCTACGAGTGATGGAACAGAAGCGAGTGATGGAACAGAAGCGAGTGATGGAAGAGAAGCGTCCCGAGGAAGTGGTTTGGGAGGGTGTGGACAGAGGGCTTGCTTCTGCGCCCCATCCTTCTGGGTCCTAAGGCACTGATCACACATGGGTGCAGGCATCATTCTCAGCCTCCCGCTGTTTTCGTCCAAGGACAGGACAAGAGGTGCCAGCACCCAAGGGACCCTTGTGCCAGAACAGGCAAGTGACCATGGTGGCTGGTGTTAGAGGTCCCGGAGCAGAAGTCAGAACCACAGCAATACCCAGAGCACGGGGTCCCGAGGGATGTAGAGCATAGTGGTTAAGAGCTTGGGCTCAGAAGGGGACCTCCAGAGGGCTAGTCTAGCTCTTCCATTGGCCAGGCACCTAGCTGTGAGAAGGAATGCACAACACCCCACCGGGGCTTGCTTGCCTCGTGTGTGGAATGCAGATAACAGCATTAATAACAGCATCTCTCTCTTAGGTCTGTGACTGTGATTCCGGGAAGAGTCAGATGAGCAGCTCTGGGAAAGAAGGTGGCCCACTCACCCCCCACATGACATCCATCTCTCCTGCTCTTAATTTCCAGCTACTGTCATGGACTTCCCAAGGGCTATCTGACTCTTCACCAACCCATTTCCTCTCACCTTTCCTAGTCGTCATTCTCCCCATCCTTACCAGAAGCCGCTCCTAGAGGAAAGCAGAATAAGAATTTTGCTACCTGAGCCATCCTGAAGTTGGGGCTTTGAAATATCTCATTATTAAATTTTAAGATGTATGGTATGAGGTCATTTATGTAAAAGTATAGTCAAAAGTAATGGGATTTTAAAAAAAGGTGTTTTAAAAAAATCAGTTTCTTTTAAACAAGCAGACCCTTCAAATGCACTTATACTTTGCCAGTTTCCCTTCAGAGATGTGTTAAAAGAGCGAGATGGCCCAGAATCCTGCAGGATGCTAAATCACGTTAGAGACACACCACAGAGGCCTAACATGAAATTACTTCTTTCTTTCCAATTTTGGGGGATTACACAAGTCATTAGAATTAGGTTAGTTTTGCGGAAGAAAATATGTGCTTTCAATTCCCATCACCGCAGGCTCCATCCATGCAACGTGTTACTGAGCACTTCCATGGTGCCAGGCAGCGTTTCAGGCACTGAGGATACAGCAGTGGGTAAACGAGACAAAATCCCTACCCTCGTGGGGCTTACGTTCTTGTACAGTGCCTGCTGCATGGACACGTGCGTGCACTTTCACCCTACTGACCAGACCATGCCGCTAGATCTGAAGTAGCTCTGTAAGTTCTTCAACAAGCATAGCCACGTGCATAACCGAAGTTGCCATGTTCAGAAAAAAATTTTTAAACAAACCAACAAACTTTGATTCATTTCACAGAGACCCTATTTCAACAGAACAACAACAAAACAAAAGACAGACAGAGAGGCTTACTCAAATGTGAGCAGCCTAAGAATCTTAGGAAAATGCTGTTTAGAAATTAACATAGACATAGAAAACAAATTTATGATTATGAAAGGGGAAGGGGGGAGGGATAAATTAGGAGGTTGGGACTAACAGATACACACTAGTATATATAAAATAGGTAACCAATAAGGACGTACTGCACAGCACAGGTATCTAGCTGTGAGAAGGAAGTATTGGGTATATTGGGTACAGCACTCGATATTTTGAGTATAGCACTCAATATTTTATAATAACCTATAAAGGAAAAGAATCTGGAAAACATAGATACATAGGTATGTATAACTCAATCACTTTGCTTTACACCTGAAACTAACACAACATTGTAAATCAACTATACTTCATTTAAAAAAATTTTTTTTAAAGAAATTAACATAGGTTCTGAAAGAGAACAACGTATCACACCTCGTCTTC
This sequence comes from Globicephala melas, assembly GCF_963455315.2. NCBI lineage: Eukaryota > Metazoa > Chordata > Mammalia > Artiodactyla > Delphinidae > Globicephala > Globicephala melas. Next base: position 83,287,953 of record NC_083319.1, on the reverse strand, counting down.
CGGCACCATTCATCCTTTATTGTTAGATAATAATTCCCCAAATGCCCTCTAGCCAGTAAACAAGCCCCTTATAAACAAGCTTCTCCAGCAGCGAAATAGAAGAAGGGAGCAAAAGGAAACCTGGCAAAGACCAGCCTCTGCAGCTCTATGCTCCTTCTCTGCAATACTCAATTGACTGGCTCACACTCCCCAAAGATCTGAGACATTTTATAACCATGACCATAATTGAATGCCAGCAGGGGTTCATGAGGACTTCCCTCTTTAACATTTAAAGAGGCAATAAGCATCAGTTTAAAAGCCATAAACCTTACCAAGAAGCCAAGGCAGCGCCACAGACGGCCCCTACCTTCCTGACCTCTGCTTCCTTAACTGTGGCCGTGGATGCCTGGCTACGGGCTCCAGAGACACATGGAGAAAATTCCCCGTCCCTCCTCTAGGATTTGATGAACTGGCTGCCAGGACAGGATGACAGGCAGGAAAAGGGAAGGAGAACTGCTTGGGGAGAATCATTTCCAGGGAAAAGCAATTAAAAAAGCCTTTCATCAAAAACTGCTGCAGTGAACGAGACAGGTAATGGATCAGACGGTGCCAGGAACTTCCCAACCTATCCACTTCTAAACTCGCATCCAGGCAGCATCCCTGGATTCAGAGAAAGTGGAAGTCTCTGTGCCAAAATCCCTGCTTACATGTTAGAGCTGGAAAGTTACAAAGCATGTCTTTAAAATTTAAAAGACATTCACAAAAAGAGTATAAAGTCCACGGAGCCTCTTGTCTGTTTGTCTGACAGCCAATATCCTGCTGTCTCCTCACCCTTCACTTCCTCCTCTGTCCCGAGTTTCGTAAGTTGTGCATGTTATTGTCTCAGGTTGCCTTATTATCTAAGCATTATATTTTCCCCATTATTCTTGGATAAACTTAAATCATAGATCTCTATATCTTCCTGCAATTTTATTCCAGCCGAGCCAAGTAGCAAATGCCTTATCTTCTCCGATGCCTGTCCAATTTCCCTCTACCTATTAAGCTTTGTCTGCAGCTAATTAGAGGAAAGGTTTATGAATTGTGCACCCAATCCTGTATTGTTTTTTGAAGTCATCATAGATAATATTAGAGGTGATTGATAGTATCTGTTGTCTTGAGATGCATACGGCGCTTCGTTAATTTGATGTCTGTCATCACTCATGGTTCCATGTATTTGTAAATTATACTTCAGGGTAAGATTTTTGTAGAGGAACTATTGCTTGGATGATAATTTTACATGAACACAATATTTCCATACTGGGAAACCCAAGGAAGCTTCCCGCTCTCGGCCAGCCTTAAGCAAGGTATGCTGAAGTTCAGATAGGATATTTTGGTGGAGGTGGGGGAAGACAGGGAATCTTCCTGTTATTTGCTGACTGATCCATGTAATGAGATAGAACGGAAAGTCGGGACGACTAAACTGCAATAATCCCCCCAAAACTGCTCACCTTTGCCTTAGCTCAGTAGCCCATGACCCATTAAAGCACAAAGCTAAATAAAGTCATCTGCTAGTGGAGATAAGCGTGATTGCTGCTGGTCTGGTTATACAAACTGTGTCCCATTAAATTAAGCACGTGAGATGCAAAACAAAGAGAACGAGCTCACAGTTGGCATGTGTTCAAGGCGCTGGAGCAGCAGCTCTCTTAGATTAATGTGGGTGTACAAGGCAGACTATTAAAACCCCTCCGAGCGTGCGTGAGATCGCTGGGTACCTGCAAGACTTTTCATTTATCCAAATAACACTGAATATACTCATTTGGGAACACACCTGCTGCACAGCCTGGCCCTCTGGATTTCACAGCCTAATGATAGCTCCTTGCAGCACTCGGTTGGAGAGGCCTCCTGGGGTGCATTTCATCTGGGTTGCCCTCTCTTTGTTACTGAATGTACCACATCTATCTCGGAAAGTAGGGTGACCTGTTTCTTGTCCTCGAAAGAGCCCTGTGGGTTTGGAAAAGCCTCAAATATAACGTCAGCTCCCCATGCAGCTCCTTTTTCTACACTGGAGGCAGAGAGGGCAGCATCTGCTTGGTTAGCTGAGAATCTTCACCCTGCTCAGGAGATAAACACAGTTCTGTCCCTGGATTGTGCTGCATGCTTTGAGGCAAGCTATTTCCTCCTTTGTCCCATGGAACAACCAGAATCAAACCAATAATACAGAGTCCAGTTCACAGACACAAAGGCAGACCCGCTAATAAACACAGCCACGCCAGGGGATGTATGGGGTCTGCGTGGGTGTCCCTGGCTCTCTGATCACTGCCATGTGCCCACCTGAACATTCTCATCCTCCTTGTCATTGAGAAGCTGTTGTTGCTGCAGGCTTGCAGGGACCGAAATCAAGACTCAGGGTCAACTGCCCCCAAATTGCTGAGCAGTCAAGGATGACTCCCTGCGGAAAAATTCTTGCTTCTCCATGAGGCAGCGAAAGGAGCCATGGCTCTGAGAGCACAAAGGAGAGGTACACTTTCCAGGTTTAAGATTTTTTTTCAGTATTGGATAAAGAAGCCCAGTTCTAACCCAGAATACATACTGTATAATTAATATAAAGCTCTAGTATAGGCAAAATGAATGTAAGCCTTAAAAAAATCACAACAGTGATTGTTGTTGATGGAGGGTGGGTGGAAGGGATTGACTGGCAAGGCACAGGAGGAAACTTTATGGGGTGACAGTAATGCTCTGGGTCTTGATGGGGGTTTGATTACACGGGAGTATGTATTTGTCAAAGCTCAGGGAATAAGACATTTAGGACTAGTGTATCTCATTGCATGTAAGTTTCATCTCAAAGAAATAAAGAGAGAAAAAAAGGAGAGAGAGAAAGGGTAGGAAGAAAGGGAAGGAAGGAACGGAGGGAGGAAGGGAGGGAGGGAGAGAGAGACCATAAACAAATACTGAACTCTAGCTTGTGCTTGTTGAAGTGTTTAGGGTTGAAGTGTCCTATTGTCTGCAGCTTACTTTGCAATGCTTCTAAAAATGAAGGGATGGATGATGATAAAGAGGTCTCCACTGGAGAATCCAGATGGGTGTATGGATGTTCACTGAACCGTTCTTTCAACTTTTCTGTATGTTTGAAACTTTTTGTTAATAAAATAAAGGGAATGGAAGGAAGAAATTCAATTCTATGTTTCAGAAGTCAGGTTTCAGAGTTGGTGATTTGGGGGATGTGCCAGATGGAATCTCTCACCCAGAGAGCAGTCTAAGATGTAAGACCCAGGGCTGTCGCAAACAACAGCAGTACACACTGTTCTTCCTGTGCTCTGCATGGATTCTACTGCTTGGGGCCTCTCTCTCTCTCTCTCTCAGCTCTGCTGGACTGTAATACACAATTCTGCTTGGCAGCAGAGCTCAGATAACTTAAGCAAGAAAAATTTCCTTTGGATAATTTGCAGACTTTGACCTGAAATAAGGGCAGATACATTTAGATATATGATTTGTTTTCTGGCTGCTGTGCTATTTCAAAGTATCTTTGTTACTGCTTGTGATTGAAAACTCCTCCACCATCAGGGAAATGAATCAGACTGAGTTACTAAAACCTTACACTACAGCTCTCCTGCCTATATCCATCTTACTATCATATTGACCTAAGTTTACCTCTTTAAAAAAATTCTTTTAGTGTGATACATGCTGGTAAAGAATTCTTTTTTTAAAAAAAGCAGAATATATTGGCTGACCAAACAAGTTAAATTACATCCCTGGACACCTTAACAACACAGGGTCCTTTCTAAACTTCTTTAGGTTCTAATTTATAACTCTCAAGTCTAAGGGCTAAAGGATGAGAACAAAGACATGAATATCAATAAAAATTACTGGTCTTTGCTTTGGGATTCAGTCTTAGATGCTTACTAAGTGAGGTAAATACATGAACTAACTATCTAGGGTGTATCCCACTTTCCTCCCAGATCATCCCTCCTGCTAAGTCCCAAGACCCAACCAGACAGCTGAGAAAAGAAGAAAAACCTGGAACTTGCTTTCCCAAGTGGCATGTCCATGGTAGTATGCCAAGGTTAAGTAAGACTGTGGAACTTCCATAAGAGTTCATTTTACTTGACTATCTGGGGGAATACATTTTCATACTAAAATATAACACATATATTCTGGGACAGTGTGCAAAGTTCCCATGTTGTAGTAGACTGCTACGTTGGTGGTCTCAATAAACTATGACTCCCTATTTTCATGTTCTTGTGTGAGCTTCTGGCTTTGAATCCAGGCTGGCCCTACAGTCTGCTTTAACCAATAACTGAAAGTGAAACTGTGCTGGTTCTAGACCTTAAGACTTAAGAAGGCCTTTCAGCTTTCACTGTTACGCTTTTTAAAATGTTTGACTACCTTGAGTCTTTCACGCTGTGAGAAAGTACAAGTGTCCATGTGCAGAAGTCCATGTAGAGGAGAACTGAGTGCCTTGACATAATCCCGCTGAATTCCCAGCCAGCAATCACCAACTTCCTGCCATGTGCAAGAGACAATTTTGGACCCTCCAAAAGTCTAAGCCAACACCGTATGAAGTAGAAAACCTTCTGGTCAACCCACAGAACTCTGAGAAATAATCAATTGTTCTTGTTTTAAGCTGCTAAGTTTGGGGGCAGTTTGCTACACAGAATTAGATAACCAAAACTTATGTTTAAAATAAAATTTGTGATTTCAAAGAAATTTTATTTTAGTTTTTAACTTAAAAAAATTTTTTTTTAAATTTATTTAACTTATTTATTTTTGGCTGCTTTGGGTCTTCGTTGCTGTGAGGGCTTTCTCTAGTGGCAGCGAGCGGGGGCTACTCTTCGTTGTGGTGCGGCGGGCGTCTCATCGCGGTGGCTTCTCTTGTTGCAGAGCATGGGCTCTAGGCACACGGGCTCAGTAGTTGTGGCTCACAGGCTCTAGAGCGCAGGCTCAGTAGTTGTGGCACACGGGCTTAGTTTCTCTGTGGCATGTGGAATCTTACTGGACCAGGGCTCAAACCTGTATCCCCTGCATTGGCAGGTGGATTCTTAACCACTGCGCCACCAGTGAAGCCCCTCAAAGAAATTTTATAATCGAAAAAGGCATCTTACTTAGAGTTACTCCCTGAGACCTCTATCTACCAGTCAAGGTACTTCAGTGAAAATGATCAAGAGGCATTTCTTTAGAATATAATTCACGAGAAGATAATCCCCCAGATTCAAGTGTATTTTCTAGTTGTTACATGATCAAGAGGAGCCTCATATCCTAAGCCTTTGGTAGATGATCAGACATAAGCATTTTTTAATCATGCCTGTTCGTACCAAGGGATCATTTCAAGACATTATGGAAGTAGGAACCTCATTTATATCAAGTGTATTTTCTTCTCTCAAATTACTGCTCTTGTTTCTAAGAGCCTCTAGCCATATGGCCAGTTGCAACTAATCCTAGACGGTGAGAAAACATCAGGAAAGTCTGGTCTACGTCTGTTCTACACAGCGCGAAGAACCTAAAGCTAAGGCTAAGGACTGGACCCTCACTCCAGCAGTTCATCAAATGGCCCCTGCATAGCAAGACCCCTTAAATCTCTGAATTAACATAATGAAGAAGCCCCGGCCTGGGTCAGGACCTGTCACATGAGGACAATAAGGGTCTCAATCATTAGTACGAATCAGTCACATCCATGGACCCATTGTTTCCCAGCACGGGAGCCTGAGCGATGGGGACCTAATGTGACCCAAAGCTGAGGTAGAGAAGGAAGGGGAGACACAGGAGAACGTCTATTGACCACGATTGACATGTATTGACCACAGTGAGCTGTGCATAATATACTAGATGCGTTATATGCATTCCAAATCCGTGAAGATGCACGAGAAGCAGACCTGCTGGGCATTACTATCCTCATTTTGTGCATACTGCGATGATGTTGGCACATTACCTAGCACAGCAGCTGGCTCTTAATGAGTACCCCAAGAGAGTAGCCATGGGTATTTTTTATCATGTTAATATCATTTTACAGAGTGGAAACTGAGGCTGATTGAGGTTACGTGACTTGCCCGAGGTCACACAAGAGCAACAGTGGGAGGCCAGGATTAAAGTCCAAATCTTCCTGATGCCACTGTCTCCATACGAGCAATAATGATGGTGTTATAAGGACAGCTGTTTCCTCCTGGCAATGGGCTGAAAAAGTTATACCCTTAGACTATGCCCCAATGATATGTTAAAGTTATATACAAATTCAAAATACAAAAATATTTTGGGTCCTGCTTAAAGCATCAAGGGTGTTTTGGAATTAAAGGAAGGGAAAAATGTTTTAAAAGAGCCATTTAAAAAAGTAATTGCTGGGCTTCCCTGGTGGCGCAGTGGTTGAGAGTCCGCCTGCCGATACGGGGGACACGGGTTCGTGCCCCGGTCCGGGAAGATCCCACATGCCGCGCAGCGGCTGGGCCCGTGAGCCATGGCCGCTGAGCCTGCGCGTCCGGAGCCTGTGCTCCACAACGGGAGAGGCCACAACAGTGAGAGGCCCGCGTACCGCAAAAAAAAAAAAAAAATTAATTGCTATCAGTGGTAATAAATGGAGAAAGTTCATTCATGAGGCAATCGGCCTGCAGATAAAGGCTGAGCTTCTCAAGGATTTCAACCAAAGCAAATTTTGTAACCCATGATTTGTCCTGATAATGGACTCAACCTTCCACTACTATGGCTGGAGTGTCTGGGGTCAGGTCAGTTTCATAGTGTGTGGCTCTCTAAGGATGGGGCCCCATCCCTTAGGGATTTCCGTAGGGTTGGCGGCCAGGTGCTTGGAGATGAGTGGTGGAGACAGAAGTGTTCAGGTAGCTTTGAGGTGGGAGAAGCTGGGTTTTTGTCTTTTCTCTTCCACTTTCTACCTAGACCATGAGTCTTACTTAGACTCTCCAAGTCTCACTCTCCTCATTCATAAGAAATTGCCTGAACTTTAGCTGAGATAATGTACATGGAAACAGCTCATGGTAAGTCTCAAAAAAGTTTCCTTTCCTCATCCCTTTCTAGAACTGGTTAAGCTCCTCTCTAACATCTGAACCCAAGAATAACATTTTCTTCTGCTTTCTTTGTCCTGGCTGACTTTTGTTTGCCTTATTAACTACTTGGAAAGTAATGAGGCAGAATTTATTTTGTTTTCTGTTCTACTCTGTGGTTTGTCAAGAAGCCATGTACCTTAAAAAATGGGTTTTGTCACTTCTTGTAAAATTAATCTGAATCTTAAGCAAATAGGACATGAAACAAGATCATGTGTCCCTCTTTTCCCCCACTTTATCAAGAAAATAATTTGTGACCTCAAGTAACACTAATAAATAATCTTTCCCCTAAGGAAAAAAAAAGTGTATATTCAGCCCTTCTGTCCAATCCCAAGTTAAGAGATTTTTCTACTGGGATCCAAGCCAGAAAGCTGAAATTTATATAACAAAGCGAATCTGAGAATGGATACTGCCATCTTGCTGGAGATGGTTACCTAACATCTCAAGAGGCAGTGACTGTTGATGGCCAGAAAGAGAAACAGCATCTGGGACCACACTCTGGACTCGAGCTTACACATCGCTGATATATTTGGTCTGGGCTTGTGAAGGATGCTCAGTACAGCTTACAATCAAGATTCAGAGAGGCTGCCATTTTTGTTTTTGGATATCAAACCATTTTCTTCTTGAATGTCACATCTTTTGGCTCCACGGCTTTACCAGCTGTCATTAATGATGCTAGAGGATCATTTTTTAATTCCTTTGACAGCAGTAAAACATCCCCTCCATGGGGCACTTAATTTCTTGCTAGTCACTTGATGATGAATAGGTCTCAAGGCCTCTGGCAGCTGTTGGCCAGATTCACGCCATCAGGGGAGGATGCACGGCGATGGGAGATAACCTCAAGTCAATCCTTAAAAATTCCTTTGCCTTGAAAACTAACGTAGGGAAAACGCCTGGCTTAAGGGGATGAGAAGAAAATGAGCAACACACACTGGGTTACAAAATACCAGTTGTGGCCTTTGCAAGAACCTCTTCCATTTCCTGAAATATGATCCATTCTCTTAAAATAAAATGTGTGAAGAAGTGACACAAGTCATTGATTTTTTTTGTTTTTTTTGTTTTGGATGAACCACCGCCCAAGCAAAACTTATTCTCAGGAACAGAGTCCAAACCCACGTGGAATCTTTATCTTTTGTTCAAACCCCACACTTGTTTTACCCGCAGCGAGTTTAGGCAGAAACTGATAGCTAATGCTCTTCATTAAGCCAGTCAAAAAAAATTGCTTACCAGGTTTTACTCCTTCATCAGCCTGACTAATTACACCCATTCACTGTTTCTTTCAGACAGAGATTTCAAATTCCAATTCTCAAAGACTCGCACCACCCAAGAGACATCTGCTTCCTGGCTCACTCTGTCTCCTTTTTATATTACCCAGTGAAAAATACTCAGTGGCCCAGAAAATGCCTGTTAAGCAAAACCTGGAAGCTAGAACTGGTTCCAAGCTGGTGAAGGGTCAGGTCAAGGAGAAGGTGTTGAGATAAAGGTCATGGGAGATAGTGAGATGAAAAGACAGGATGGAATCTTCTCAATCAACTCATTCAGGGAAAGGCATCTGGCCTCCAGACTCCAGTGACCAGTCTCAGATACCTCTGCATGGCGACAGAACAGAAATGTGTGCATGTTACTGAGGCAAAGTTGGTCTGAAACACTGAGGCACCAAGCTGGAGTGGGTGCTCCAGGGGTGGCAGTAGCACGAGGTTTGGGTGATAATAACTAAGGCTGAACTTGAACGCCAAGCCTAGATAGTGTTCAGGTAGCAATTACCTTTCTCCAAACCATCAAATGTGGGACAATTTGGAGCTTAGGGGCCCAACAGCTCCACAAGCTTGGGAAGCAACTTCCCATGGATCCACGGTCCAAACTGAAATTTTACCTTTAAAAGAAAATATGGGGATGCAATCTTCAACCTCATAAAGTGTGGTAACCTTAACTTTCTCTCTGTGGAAAGTTCTTTGCCCGTGAACTGCGTTAGCTGAGTCCACATCAGATTCTTCATAGTAGTCAGGAACATCTACAAAATCATACAGGGCTGCCCTAACGAGTATAAATCCCATTTCCCACCTGTGTGTTATGAGTTCTTTGAAGATCTCATCTTTCTGGCTAAGTAATCTGTTGGTAGAAACAAGGTAAGAAAGCACAGCATCTTCAAAATTGCTGTTGGAAAACCATTTTGAATACTGGGTTTAAAAAACCTCATGGGAAATAGGTCCTCCTGACACCTTTTTCTTCTGAAGTTGCCCAAGCTAACTCTTGTTTATGCTTTCAGCTTAGGGCTTTCGTAAGTGCATGACATAATGCTTCTCTAGATTATTCAAAGCAAAAAAAAATAAAGGATAACTTCTACTACAAGTTAATTTCACACACTTGGTTTATTACAGCACAAAGAACACCAGATGTGGTTCAAATTTAAATTGCATCTTTAATATAAAGATCTAGGGCCACTGAAATCATGCACATATGATAGCCATCCTTCAAAAAGCTGTTTAATTAGCTGAAGATCCCGTTTTGAGGGCTCGACCCCACTACTTACAACTCAGTTCTTTTTCAGTGATTTGTCACTTGAACCTCATTTTTAAGGGATCATCAGAAAACAGGCTTCTGGCCTTTCAGTTTTCCAATTAGTGAGGTCATATTTTAAATGCTTAATAATTTTTGATCAGTGAGGCTTAATTAGATCACAGATTTCCAAACTGACTAGCTTAAAGGGGCCGCAGTGATCATCTCTACCCCAGAGAGTTAAAAAGTACTAGTTAGTCCAAGGGACACATTTCAGGACCGTCAATGCCCTATTTCTTTCCACTGTCCATGGCTAAACTAGGAAGCAAGAGTAGAGGCTTTTCCCATCAGTTTCCTTGCCTCTTAACCACATCCAGCACATATTTTATATATTGTATGTTTAGCTTTGTGACATATCTTTTATGTTTAACATTTTGAGAAGACACTTCAACTCTGAGAAATACAAATAACAGTGCAGTTGCAAAATACCCTGTTTGCATTGAAATATAGTAAATAAATATTTAAAATCGCCCTTACTGGCACTATCCACCATATAATTAGGGTTAAGCATCTGTGATCAATTGTGACTAACAAATTGCTCAAGCATCATAAGCCTTGTGAAGAGACCACAGTTTTATTAAACACTGGAAATTGCATTTTCCCCAGTGGTTGTACTGTAAGATAATGAACTCCCCGTGAGTGGCAGGAGAGATGCAAATTCAATTTTGCACGAGACTCACAAATACCGTGATATATTATGCTGATAGAGACACGGCCTCCATCTAGACAAAATGAAAAAATTTCTTCGTGTTCAGTAAATGTGTGTAATTAAGAAAATATGAAGGACAGCTAATCATCAATATTGCATGCATGCCTGTATCTCCAATCTTATTTTGTAAAAAAATTCTAGTTGAAAGTTGAACCTTGTTCTTCTGGGTTTCAGGTTTCAGTTTTCAAAGGGACTATTGATATTGATGAAACCAGAAGGCACCTTAATCAGGCCCCAAAAATGTGCTAACTTTTCCTTAAATTTTTGCTTTCAACCAAGTGGCATGCCTAGGTTTTAATTTATGAGAGCAGGTTTTATTATACAAATAAGCAGACACTGTCTGGGGGACAAATGTGAAGCAGCTCTGATAGCTTTTATTAATTTATTTGATTTACTCTGGTTTCCCTTACCCAATCTTATTTATGTCAAAGTAAGTTGAAGCAGAATTCATTATGTAGTGAAATCCAATTTGAACACTTTTTATTGGGACATGGTGATTCAATCATTCCTCTCCTTAAATCCCATTATCTCTTCTCACATTATTTGGTACAGATCAAATCACATAAGATGAAATTCCGAATGAAACTTAAGAACTTGCGGGCGGGAATGAAATAATATCCGAATAATTTCTTATACTATGAATACTAAGTTATACCACAGTTAGCATTCTTATCACTTTGCATTCTAGTAGCATATTTTCTCTGAAGAAAATTAACTGAGTTAGCGAACTTGACTTTCTTAAGTAAACTTTTGAAGTAATCGTAGTTTCTAATTGTCTTGATACAGAATCATCAGAAGCACTGAGTCTAATCTGACCCCATTTGCGCACCTTGACATTTTGTGTATTAAATGGATTGCAAAATTTGCCAAATTCCTACTGACTTTCCTCTTCAAATTGGGGAGTTTAGGAATTCTCAAATTTTGGTAACTTTATAAAAAGTGTTTGTGAAAATATATTTATTTACCTATTGTGTCAGGTATATTGTTCATACGTAGGGACTCCTCAAGTCATAAATGAATCTAGTTACCAAAGTCCATTTCCACGTTGATTATTTAGAAATGGGAGTCATTTTCTCATGGAGACATTGCAGTTATACTTAGAATGACAAGATTATCCCCTAAATGCCTTTTAAACCCCTGTGCTACCATACCTTCCAAATCACAATTCGTATGCCTTAACCCATCATGAGTTAAATATTTCCATGTTTAGAGACCTCTAAGAGCTCTAAGAGCAGACCAGAGAGGGTAACCAAATTCAGCAATTCAAATGGAAAGGTTGCCTAACTTCTGCTCCTAACAGAATCAGAGGAGAATTTAACTTATTAGCCATGTCAGATGCCTGGTGAAGTAGAGACGTATTTTTCTCCCAAAGCTACAGTACAGTTACAAGCACAGCAAATACACTTATCCATTCACGTGTTCCTTCAGTTATTCACCACATGTTAATTATGCAATGTCCTGGGTACCGTTCTAAGAGCTGGAGATGCCAAAGCACTTGTTTGTCCATTGAACAGTCTGTGGTTAGAAACTTACACAATTGTCAATAAGTCTTTCCATCTGCGATTTTCAATATCATTCGATGACTACTGCCACTCAATTCCCGGGTAAGACGTGACTTCCTGATTATACACATTCATCATCCGACAAAGACATATGATTATACAGGCTGAACCAAATCTGAACTTTCATCCTCATCCCCTCTATGCCGCCCTATCCGGGAGTTTCTTTGTTAAAGATTTCACACAGTATCATTAGTCAGAGATTTGTTTGATTTCATTTCATTAGGAAACTTTTCCATATTGGCAAATGGTAGGTACAAGCAAAACACACACAATACTTATTCCAGGGTAAGCAAAAGACTCATCAAATTCTCTTTGGAAATATTTCAACTCTGCTTGTGTGAAGTCTGATCCTCTGTAGTCTCTCCAAGCCGCTCTCGGGCTGCATCTTAACAAACACTAAAGGGCTGCCCAAGCTTTACAGCTTTGTACTGTTACAGGCATGGGTGTCTAGGGGGCCTAGAAGTCTCCAACAAACAATAGTTTGATTGTAACCTTATTTGTTATGATGGCCTTTGAACGGCAACTGAATAATTCATACCCCGAACTCTGGTCTTTTCTAAGTCATTAAGATAATTAAGAGAGTAAAACATTGGGTCAGAAAAGAATTTATTCATTTTGGCTAACCTCCCCATTTGTAATTCATCTGCACTCGTCATGTGCAGTGAGGCACTGCTATGTGATGTTTTGGGGGAGCACGTGTTACTTTACTTACAAGATTACCATGAAGTCACACTTACAAATCTGTGGGTGTACGTGCCCCTGTGACAAAGTAGATACCTTAGAATATCAGCTCCCTGACCTTATGAAGCTCCTGATGTATGCTCTTCCCATGGAAGAAATGCCACGTACCAAAGGTGATTCCTGTTTTTTAAAAAGACTCCTTAAAGGCTAAATATCTATGAGAATCTTGACCCCTTTCGAGTAGGCAATTTGGAAACATGGACCTTTGCATGGAAAATGAAAACAATGAGTCATAGAGGGTAAGCCAGAAAAGTGACTTGTCTGTCCTACAAGATGTTCACACATGGCTGGCATTGAAATTGGTTGTCTGTAGAATGGTTATCGAGAAGGCAGTATTAGCCTGTGTCCTCTTGGTCTCCCTGGAACAGGGTGACCCAGGCAGATGCTGTGGGTGCTTTAACCCTCGCAACACTGGTTTACAAACCTCAGTAAATGTGTGCACTTCACCTGACTCCTAAAACTCTTGGTACTCTTTGAACTCTGTCTTTGGAGAGATAGACATCAAGTTCACCTAGGAAAAGTGATGTGCTTATCTCAGAGGAGTGAAGGTGACCAAGAAAGAGTCAGAGATCTATGATATAGGATTCTTTTCCTAGGGTTTTCTGAAATAAAACAAAAAAGGCCAACATTTTAGAGTGGGTTGGGGTGGGGGAAGAGGGATTTTACATGATTTTAACCAGAAAAAATAAAAATAAGAGTTTATTATTCATGATTATTTAGTACTTCTGGTAACGACTCCATTGAGAAGACCTCCCTAGTGACCCCTGTGTCAACCCTTACATTAGAGACTGGGCCCGGGGTCAGCCTACTACTGGCTCCTTTCTCCCCAGCAATAAACCCACTCCCCGCTGTCTGGCACGACCCTGGCTGCATGTTTGAAGGTTAATACCCTCAGCCTACCTTGATAAGCCCACATGAAAGGTACAACACCAACATTACAATTCCTCTTGCAGAGTTTCAAAATTGCTCCATGCTATTTTTGGAAAAGATCAGCAGCGCACTCAGCTGGAAAGAGCCCCAGACTTCAGGGAGGCCGACTGGGGACTGAACAGAAACTCCCCCACATTGGGGCTGTAATTTGGGTTCATTATTTTTCCTCTCAAGCTCTCCGAGCCTTAGTTTTCTCATCTATAAAACAGAGTAATAATATCTATCCTGCAGTGCTGACAGGGCTTCCTCTTTTTTTTTTTTTTTAATGTGAAAATGCAACTCATAAGGCCTGGCACATAAAAGGCATTTGGTATTGGTTGTTTAAAATAATCAAAAATGCACACATTACAAAAGGGGCTCATGACATTAAGGAATAGGCTAAGTGAAAATGGAGTATTTTAAATCTCAAAGAGTATATATCTCTAACTTAGCAAATCTAACACTACAACTCCAAATGTGGGGAAATGAAGCAATATCTAATATATTTTTAAATTTCACTTATATTTAAAAATTTTATCCAATTTTTCCCTAGATTAATTCTCAAATTTGCTAAGAAGATCCCTGGACCCTCCTATCCTTTCTGCCTTTTTAAAAGAATCTCTCTTGCTCTCTCTTTTCTTGTCTTTCTTTCTTGTCTTCTTTCTTTTCTTTTTTTTTTTTTTCTTTTTTTTGTGGCAGTCTTGATTCATTTCCTCACTCTGGAGAGTCACATACAGAAAAAAGGCCATCAGAAGATGAGAGTGCCCATCTATGCAGATATTTCAGCAGATAGCACAGGATGGTTAGTGCCAGGGATGCTGAGGCTGGCTGAGCAAAAGGGAGTCAGAGAAATGTATCTCCAGGGGCAGATGGGATGGAGGGAGGAAGGACAATTAGGCCAGGAATGCAGGAAAAGAGAGAAGACCGAAAGCTAATCAACCCAGCAGCTAATGTATACAAAACAGAGCTTTGCAAAGGCCAGAGGTTTACACAAGATCCTGGCCAAAAGGAGCCTGAGTCCAGGGCCAAGCTAGGGTGAGGGGAGTGAGATTCTTGCCTTGTGCACAAAATTTAAGGGAGCACCACAAATTCAGTAATCGACATGAATAATGTTTTATTTTTTCCCTTTGTTTAAATTATTTTTTTATTGAGGTATAGTTGATGTACAATATCATATGTTTCAGGTGTACAATATATGACTCACAATTTTTAAAGATTATATTCCATTTATAGTTAATATAAAATATCAAAACATTATGAATAATGTTTTAATGTAATATTAAAAAAATAAAATTTAACAAAAACATCTATGAAGAAAAAAACTTGAAATTTCAAATAACGACAGTATTTGACCTTGAATTTGTAGCACTCACCTCACCCTAATCCCCACCCTCTCAATCCTGTCTTAATTAAAAATTTTTAAATTTTCTTCATAGATTTCTTTCATTAATTTTTGGCTTTTAAAATATTGCACTGAAATATGATTTACCTTGATGGCTGAGTTTGTTGGTGCCCCTTTAAATTCTGCACTTTAATTGAGGGCCTCCCCACATTACCCTAATCCTGGCCCTGCTGGGTGCAGAGGGGGCTGCTTGGGAGCTAAATGGGAATCAGCGGGACAACTTCTAGGAGGCTGTCTGTAGTGCCTTTAGGAATCCCAACACTGAATTATATTCTCAAGTTTATGTAAAAATAATTATTAGTAGGTGATAAAAAGTAGGCAATGGAGACCATTAATCTGACACTCTTGTCTTTATTGGTGTACGAGTTTGGTTCTGACTGATCAACTACATCACAAATTCCAATACAACAGATCTCATTTCCATCAGTGTGTCTGTATAATAAAGATTTCCAAGCTCTATTATCATTTATACATATGTGTGGACAAGCCCTGGAGGTTCTGAACATAGTAAAAGAATGCAGGTCATGTTTCAGGTCCACTCTCTTCAAACATAAGAGAGGGAAATAAAGTTAAGCAACACGTAGCAGTCAACAGAGACCCCTCCGTCTCCCACCTCTGCAGATCGTGGTGCAGCATCAGAGGGAGAGGCCGTGCTGAGACCAGCACGGCAAAGCAGCAGGCAGGTGCCCAGCAAGCGGTAAGGGGTTCATTGCTTGTCATGGGGAAGCAGGGAGACCTCCGAGAGAGGACCACGCTAACACCCACACTGGGTGCCCGTTAGCAGAAGGATCTGCTTGGGGAATGTCATACATACCAATCCACACAAGCCCCCTCTTTCCAAAAGTGGGCAGAAGGTGTGAAGACCATATGGATTCACCCCCAACCTCACAACCCCCTCCCATAGCTTGGCCCCCATGCAGAAGCTTGGCCCTCGAAAACACAGATCTCTTCTACAAGAACAAAAGAAGGCCCTGGGTTGTTAACACCAAGGACTGTACCCATGCATCAGTCATTAGACCCCATTCCGGCTAAGATCCACTTTAATTTAAAACTTGGGATGCAATGTGCAGGAAACAGCAGAGAGTATACACAAGCCCAGAGGAGACGCATGACTCAGGAAGTGAGTGATAAGGTCATTCCCTTTGCTACTTGGCCGTTGTCTTCTTCCTCAAAGCTCAGGAGTTCAGGAATCTAAGGCAGAGCTCCCCATCATCAAAATGTTACTAAGAAAATGAGAGTTTTCCTCTTCCAAAACCAATGTTGATAAAGGTCTAGGTAGGGCTCAAGGAAAACTAAAACCTTATATGTACACAAAGGTATGTTAGTCAAAACTAAGGCTCTTAAGAGGGAGAGAAATATCCTAAAAGTGAACAGCACTTGGAAAAGAAGAAAATGGTCCTCTCAAAATAAGGCTTAAGCAGTGAGACAGAATCATAACTGCTTCTCTGGATATCAGGAAATGGCATTAATGGAACTAGGAACTTGGATGAAATGTCATCATTAGCATCATGGTTCCTGAACCCTAATATATAGAGAAAAGGAGGGAAGATGACAGAATGAGATGGGCAAAAAAGGACTTGATGTTTATGGGTCAGAGGAAGTAAAGCCAGGATAGAGACAATGTGAGGCCAATTAGTCCAGCTAGCCGGAGTACTCTATTAATAGAAAGTAAGACTAGGTCCCTGGGTAACCAGTTAGCTTCTCTCTGTTCATTAGCAACTCACTCGTAAAAGCAAACTCCTTTCAGGAGCAAGGGTGGGGATCGGTAGTGGGTATGAGAGTATAAACAGATCTGAAAATCCATCATTCTTTCAGGAAAACATGTGAGATGGCTACTCAGTGGTGTCACCTCTGCTTATTTTATAAGCAGATATATCATGTAATCTCCTCTAAGGAAAGCATTCCATAATATGGAGACTAGCTCTTTTGATATAATTAGATAGTGTGGGATGGTATCCTGTCCCCTCTATATCAACCACTTATTGGAACATTAGGAATATTGCACTTAGTCTAAATGCCATCATTATCTCATAATGACCTGGGTTCTACTTTAATGCACCCAGAAGGTCAATGGCATGGTTAAATAAATGTGCTAAATAATAGCAACAGGGTAAAAAGAATGTTGATGTCTACCCATACTCATAACGTATATAGTAATTGATAAGCATAATAGAGAAACTAGGCATTAGATTATTGTTTCCTTTCTAGAATTCTTCCCAACCCCTTTGGTTCAAAGTCGCACAAATCTAATCTCTTACAAAGCATAGGAAAATATGTGTTCTGAACTCATTTTTAGAACCTATCAACTTTAATATTACTGTGCAAAATGCCAACTCTGAAATACTGCTGTATGTCATACTATTGATAGAAGTTCCCTGGCCAGAACCCCAGCTTGGGCCTTGATGCCTGAGACATGAGAAGAGGAAGCATTTCATGAGGGGAAGACTGGAGAATATTAGGCTACTGACTCCATCAAGTTTAGGTGAGGCTGAATGATTAAGGGGAGATTCCAATTCATCAGAGGTCCTTGCACAGCCGAGGAATCCTGGGTGGAAGAAAAGGCATCTCTAAATAGTGAGAATCATATCAGATGTAACCAGACTGGCCCTTTCAGATCCAGCACGCTTGGCTCTCTGAAAGGAGCTACCCAGCTGGGGTGAAGAACTGGGGGCAAAAACTGATCATCTGCTCCAGCGGAGCAGACAACTACATTTGGAGTCATCCAGAGAGCTGACCCTAAACTGGAGTGCTCAGCCTGCCTTGGCAGATCCGGGACCCTTTTGCTCCCTGAGTCCTCCTGGCCCATAACACAAGGCTTGTCTCCTCTGTGACACTCACCCTGCAAAAGCTAAGCTCCTCTGGATTCACGGTCCCTTGAAACCCGACCTGCCATGGCCAGTCCAGCCCAGCTCTGTCTTAATCCCTATGCATCACCAAGCAAATAGAAAATCTGACACTGACAATAATATACCCAGCGAGCCTCCTATGGACCTTCCAACACAATTCACCCAAGACAAGCCTTTACTATAGAAATATGAACAAAGCCCAGTACAAATAAAGGCCAGGGTACAAGTGGTTAGACTTTATATCACAGGAGGTTAAAAGGACACTCATAAGATGAGGAAGTTGGATATCCAAAGTATATTATCAACAATTATCTCTGTTGGAATTATAGATGAGTTTTTATTTCATCTTTGTTTCTTACGTTTTCCAAATTTCCAACTACAACCTATATTATTTATTTTAAAGAATCACATTTTAGGGTATCTGCAGGCATTTTGGGTAAGGAGGACTTAATTCTGTCTTAGTAGCAGAAATCATCAGAGCTATACCAACTAGGGTGACCAATCCATTATCATTTGCCCAGGACTATCCCAGTTTTAAAACTGAAAGTTTTGCAGCCTAAGAACCTCCTCAGCCCTGCGGGTGGAGGGGAGGTCACTGTGATACTGACATGTCCTTTTCCTTTGAGACACAAATGCCGCCTTCTAATTTTTCCCTCCCTGAGGGAGCCCAAGCATTCAGAAACACACAGCATCTTCTCAGCCAGAGGGAGCCGGCTCAGACAGAGGGCAGCGTGGACTCAGGAACCTTTTGGGCTGCTGTCTCCATCTCAGGAAGCAGCTTTCCTCCTAGAGGCTGAGCTCAAGGAGTAAGACTGCCTTTGTGCTTGGTTATCAGGTTGAACTAAGTAGATCTCTCTCCAATTCTTTCCTGTCCATGGTGTGGAGCAAATTCATCTTACATGCCTTTCAAGAGAAGTAACGACTACCAAGAAAAACAGCAAACAAATAAACAAGTACAACATCGTGAATGAAAGGCAGCATGGCTGCACTTCATAAGGAGAGCTGGCATAATGACTAATCTGAGAAGATCCCAACCATGGTGGCTTACCCTCTCTGGCTGGCAGAATTAGCAAAGGCAGAGAAAACTTCACAAGGAGAAAACCTGCACTCTGTTACATTAGCTGCCATGAAGAATTGAACTGTGAGCGAGCACCGCATCCAAGAAAAACTCCTGTTCTTTCATTTCTCCTTAACGACAGGGAGCATTCAGTGTTCAAAGCATCTGGGTAGCAGGAGCTGCTTAGCAACATAAGAGGTTCCTCTGCATATGTGTTTGCTGAGCTGGTCCTGGTCCCCAATCTGCTGGCACGTGCAAGAGTGACCAACCAGATACCAAAATGGGGGTGCATTTGATAAATTCATCATGCTGGTATCCGCTCTCCAGTTGGGCTGGGCGTTGGGAAATACCCAGAAGAAATGCAGTAGCATCCTGCATCTGCCTGCATGCTTCCAGCACATCACTGATGATTTGGTGAAAGTGGACTGAACTGCCTGATGTGTGAGGGGTGCATAATTCCCTCTTGGTTGGCCGATAATGTGGAAGTAAAATCAGAATACCATTGTGAGTGTCTCCCTGATCTAAATCTATAATTGTTTTTCCCTTTTAGTCATTAAATGTAAGGTGGACTGTTTTCTCTAAGAGGTCTAGGTACCCTGTAACTGGGTGGTTATTTCTTTTTTGATAACAAATAATGTCACCCAGCGGTCAAATGCTAATAGAATGATGTCTCTTATTTTACTTAGTTGTAAATGTGCTTGAAACTGGTTTCCTAACAAATCTCCTTCTCAATAGAGTTTGTAACATGGCTTACGTTTTACATGTAATTGTGCAGCATGTATTCGTTTCCTTTCTTCGAGGGAACTCAAGTTGCTTTTTTTTCAGCATTATTTGATAGCTTCTTACCATGTCCTCTGGAGTTGAAAGGAGAATATAGTATCAAGCTGTTATAGCTGGCAATGGGGGACTATGGTATCAAGAGACAGAATTGCACTGGGACCTACAGAGGCTGAGCAACGTGCCATGAAGACCCCCATGAAACGAGTCGTCAGCCCACTGTGCCATAAACGAAGCAATTTCTAAGGATCCTAAAATAACTGCGTTCTCTCGCCCCTAACACTCATGCTGGGCAAAACAGACTTAGGTTATTTTTAAAGTGCAGGCCATGGCCTTCAAAGGGATATAAACAGTTCCCAAAGCAGTTATTGTTTGGCCAATTAAATACTTCGAAGAAAACATACTTTTGAAAGACAAAATTAGTAGGCAAAGAACCTAGGAAAGTGCTATAGCAATTGTTTCTGCCTGTTTTTACTTCCATCAAATGGACCATCAAAAGGGACCATGGGCACAGATTGCACTGAAGTTCAAAGATAACCTCTGATAACTCTCATCCCTTGATATAACGAGCTCCTGAGGTCTTGGATATGATTCAGAATTTTTGCTCATGTGTACCCAAAGTAATGTTACAAACATTTTCAAAACCTCTGCAGTTCTGTGAAAAATACCACTTCCATTCCCTCCCCTGGTTGGTAACACAATGACAGGGTGGGTATGGCAGTTAAGGGGCGCAAGAGGGGTGTCCTGTGTGATCTTTTCAACTACTGTTAAAACACTCCCTCCCTTTATTATATTTAATCTCCTTAGTCTTAGCTGGTCTATGAATCTGTGCTTATCTACATAGTTGCCTAATAAGCATGTAACCAATGGGAAAACACACACACGAACATATATACACACGTGAACGATAATACTTGAAGTATGGCACACGCTGCAGGAAGTCAATAAACATCCATTTCATTGGAAATGGAATTAAAGTGGAAAAAAGTCAGAATTCCTTATCTGCATCTGCCACAGAGTTACTAGCCCTAGATATACACAGAGGGCATGCGCTGTAAGAACAAACACATACAGTATGTATTTCAGGACAATTCTCATTTAATTTAGGCCCTCCGCCTAGGACCCTAGCTAATTTACAAGGCTGCTCTAGGAAAGACACAATTCTAGGGATGACAATGAGTCTATGGCATTTGCTTTTCCTGCAGGGGAAGCTATAACGCGTTCCCACCCTTCAAGAGAACCCAAGATTGATGATTCGGGGGTTTTGCTGGTTAGAGTGGTTTTTTTTCTCTTTCTTTCTTTCTTTCTTTTTCTTTCTTTCTTTTTCTTTCTTTCTTTCTTTCTTTTTTTTTCCAGCTCAGAAGGTGTGTTTCCATTGTACCCTGTCAAAAATGTTCTTAGCAGTCAAGGAGAGGATAGCAGCACAGCTGCCCTTGAGCCGGGTTGGTCAGTCCTACTGGGAAAACACCCCGTGCGGACAGATGATGTGGTTTTCAGACACGTCTACACAGACTAGTTGAATTAAAGACCAACTCCAGCCTTGATGTTGCTGAGCTCCTCAGCTCCATCTTGCCATCCTGATTGATCGAGGAGATGGGTCTATAGTTAGAGTGGCATAGCACTTTAGTCATTAGAGCACACTGCTTTCTCTTGGGAAGGCAACTTCTTGCTTGGCTAGGTTTTGGAAGCTAAGGAGTGACGTCAAGTTGTTCTCTGGCCAGAATTTGCAGATAACCATAGAACTCTTCTCCTCCATCAGGCATGGATTTAGCCTCCTTTAGTTCCTGCAGTGACACAGGAGCCTCCAAATACCAAATTATTATCAGGCGGTCTTGGGGGAACCTCTGGGCCCTGCAATAAAGTAGACAGACTTGCTATTGGAAAGTGCTCAGGAGCAATTCAGCCCTGTTCAGATTGTTCTAAAATCCTGCAAACAACCTCTGGACTTTGTAAATGAAAACCTCACATAGCTCCTGAGAGTGAAAAATTACTTAGGGGGATAAAATTTATCATCATCCTTCACTCAAATGATCTTACACATCATTTAAAGAAATATGGTTTAATCATGATTTTTTGTTTGTTTGTTGTTCTATTTTTAGAGCAAAGCTACACGAGCAGGGAGGCTGTATTACTTTTGGACAAGCCATTTCTGAGCATTGTCTGTAAAATAAGGTGTATGTATTCATTGAACTTTAAGGTCACAAACAGTTGGTGGATTGTGGACCAAATCTGACTCTGCTGATGTATTTTGTTGGTTCCACCCAGCGTTTTAAATCTTGGAGAATTCACATAAAATATAAAATGCCTGCGCTCTCTGGAAAACTTGGAGTATCTGGTAATACCAAGCCCACATGCCATCATGACCTTCACTATACCATATCATCTTTCTGATCTAGCCTGTTTCTCTCATATTGACCTGCCCGATCCTTGTCAGGGTTTAGGATCCTTGCTCTAAGCTATGCTATCATAGTGCACTGTGATTATACGATGAAGTCTTTCACCACTGGCCTCCCCAAGGAGACTCCCTGAGGGCAAGGAACATGCCATCATTATGACCAATTTCCAATTCTTAGTATTGTAGGAATATTGTGGGTAGCCAATAAATATGTAATGAATTGAACTTCACCTTCTACATTAGATTCTTACAATTCAGTGAAATAAGCTGGGATCACTGTTTGTAAGAGCACACATATAAAGCCAACATCTTTGAATAGCAGGCAGCTTTAGGAAAGAGAAGTAAAAGTGCTGGTTTGTGACCCAAGCCTCTGATGGATCCAGAGCTTGGTGGTATACTGTCTATGTGATATTTTGCTTTAAGCACATGGGAAAAATTCCATACTTTTTCTGAGAGCTTCTTAAATTTGTTTTTCAGATGTAACCTATCCAACTTCTTGGAAGAGCCCTTCTTTAGAGATTGGTTGTAAAAATACTTGATGGGAATAACTTAACTGAAAGCTAAGCTCCCAAAATATCATGGGTCTATAGCAACAGATCCCTCTGTACATCAGATCTATGCATTTTGAAATATTTAAATTTCTGAACGACTACAATTAGGATCTTCAAAGAAAGGATTTTTTGTTAAAGGCTTATTTCTGCTAAATTTGCTATCTAAATCTATTTAAACTGGCTAACATGTTGTTAAAAATACATCTAACAAAGTCTACACAGGCAAATTTAATAGGAAAGGACCCAATGTAAAAGGGTCAATGTAAAAGGTCCTCTATACTTGTTACAAGTCTGTTAGTAATTAATATTTCAGCAATATATAGCCATATCTGGTCAACATCTGGCCAACATCAAAGGCACATCATGTCCCATGCTACGAAGATGTAGTTCAACAAGTATAGTTTCTGCTCTCTAGGAGCTTACAATCTAACCTAATCAAGACTAGAGAAACATACACCAGAGTGGTCATACTCAGGACTTCACAAAAGGCAACAGATACATTGAAGATAAAGATAAAAAGTATGGGGTAAAGGATGGCATTTAAGAAAGGGTAGAGGGAATGAGAGAAGTAAATTGCTTCTTCATTCCCATTTCTTTGAAAAAGGATTTATGGAAGATGTGTTATTTTAAGTGTTCTTAAAATCATGAAAGAGCATATGGCTTGATGCTTGGAAGAAATAAAATTTCTTCTGATATAAGATACTAAGTGATTGAGAACACTGAGCCAGTAAGGACTGCTGAGTGAAGGACCCAACAAGACTTTATAAGGAACAACTAAACAATCAATGGTCTGGTGCCCTCTGGTAGAGGGCAGAAGCTGAGGGGAAGCTGCAGGTCTCCTCAACTCTTCCAACTCTTTCTAAGTGGGAGTGGCTGAGCCACAAAACCAAGACTCCTCCAAAATTACCAAAATGTCTAATCCAAAACCTTTGTAGAAACTTCTATGAACTCTAGATTAAGGAAATGACCTTTGGAAATTTTCCTGTGGAACTTCTAAGGGAAGAAAGCACTTCTTGAAAGAACCACAGACTCAGAAGCCATCTAGCTCACTTGATTCTATAGGCTCTCATTTGTTTGCTTTCTTGCTCATTGGTTCATTTTCTCTTATTGGACTTGCTAGGCTAATGCTATCTACTTGATTATTCAGCTTTATCCTTCCTCCATTGACAAAGAAAAGCAAATTTTTGAGTACAGGTTGATTTTAGTCAACTTCAATTTTAATGCAGTCTCAGGTTAACTAAAGTACATCATACAGACTGGTGCTGGTGGTGGTGACAGGGGTGTCAAAGTACTCTGTTCCTAGGGAGAACAATCAAAATGATGACAGAATCTCTCATTACACTATCTTGCTTTGCTTTGTTCAGTATTTGACTGTTACACATGCAGGGCATTTCAGGAACCATTGGAGGATGCTTATCTCAACAAAGAATGCACATTTTAAGCAAACCTCCACACATCATGTTCACACCATAATAATAATATTAGAATTAATAATACTTTGATTTCAAAGAATACCTTTTATTTCAAGGAGCTCAATATTCTTCACATATGCTATTCTATTTATCTTATCATATTACATATTCAACTGAAAGCTATGTTGAGGTTCAGTCTCACACATTACAAGACTGTAATACTGTTCACCCTAATGATTAAATTCAAATCCATTGTTAAACATACCTCAGGAAAAATTTGAATGAATAGGAGGAAATTACAGATGTTTCTTTATATTTGAAAAGACACTCACTGCTAAGTCCCCTTATCCATGAGCATTCTCAATGGAAAGTCAGTCCCCAATATCTAACCTTGAAATAGTCCTACCTTACCTGAGACAGGGCAGGAGAACAGTATTTAAGATGGGGCAAGAACATGCAGATAGACAAAAGGTACCCACTTGTCAGTGCCAGAGAACCCCTGGGACCTTAGCCACCTGATATTCTAGCCCTTATGGCCCCTTATTCATGTGTAAGGGAAGGCCTGGAGTTCCACTGGCATAAGCCTGTTTGTCTACTGTGACTTTATTTCTTGTCCTTCAGGCTGTGTTCCAGCCTCTATATTTGAGCACTGGCTCAGAAGATAGGATAAGATAAAGATTCCAAGTTTCCCAACAGAGGCTAGTGGGTTAACTTGGTTCTAAGAAATATAACTCAGTGTACTTAACAGGCAGACCATCTGTTGTGATGTCCCTTTGCTATTGTGACATCACAACAAGCCTCATACTGGGAACTAGGACTGAACAAAGAAAACAGAACTACCTAAATTGATACCACCTGTGTGCAACACAGAGCATTCCTGACTACCATTAGTGTATATTTTAAGGACTTTCAATAAACCAAATTTAAATCCCACCAATTGCTTGTCTTCTGTAACTGATGTATGTGCATTCTAATGACACTTCTGGTTTCTGTCTATCTTTTTCAAGATAAGCATGCCTCGATTCCAACTTCATGTTGACAAATGGTTTTGGAAAATGGATCTCAAGAGAAGTCAGTATCTGCCCACAGTTCCAATCCCAGCAGCAGACACACCCTGAGAACTCCATAATCAACAAACTAAATGATCTATTCCTTGGGCTCAAAGCCCCAAGGATACTCAGACATTTCACATGGTACCCTCCCCTCAGTCATCCTCGTCAGGGACTCTGATAAGCATGCTGCTTGATACAGCTATGCAGCAAATGGGCCAATAAGTATAAACAGCTGTACTTACATGTGTCTGGCTTGAGCTGACTATTGGTGATGCCAAAGTACTGGGGATTTTCAATGACAGGAATCTTGGTCATTCCAATAATGACAGCATCAGGGCCACCCTCTGAAGACGACGGAGTGTTACTCCCATTGGAGATGTGATGGAGTGGGCTGGCAGAGTCATCATCATTGCTGATAACTGAGGCTGGGCCTGGAGTTGGAAAAATACATATTCTCCTGTAATTTTTCATGGCTTTGTGGAGCTATAATTCACATACCTAAAATTCACCCATTTAAAGTGTACAATTCAGTGGGTTTTAGCATATTCCAAGAGTTGTGAAACCATGACTACAATCTAATTTTAGGAGATTTTTATCATCTCAATTAGCAGTCGCTTCCCATTCTCCCCGCTTCCAGCCCTGGGCATCCACAAATTTACTTTTTACCTCTATGGATTTACCTATTTTGGACATTTCACATCAATGGGATCATATAATATGTGATCTTTGGGGCTTCTTTCACTTAGCCTAACGTTTTTAACGTTGATTCACGTGGTAGCATGCATCATTACTTTATTCCTTTTTATTGCCAAGTGATATTCCATGGCATGGATACACCCCATTTTGTTGACCCATTCATCAATTGATAGAAATCTGGGTTGTTTAAAATTTTTGGCTATTATGAATAATATAGCTATGTGCACTCGTGTACAAGTTTTTGTGTGGATATATGTTTTCATTTCTCTTGGGTGGAAGTGCTGGGTCATATAGTAGCTTTACGGTTAACCTTTTCAGGAGCTGACAAACTGTTTTCCAAAGTGGCTGCACAACATATCTTATATCCGCAACAGCAATGTGTGAGGGTTCCAATTTCTTTACTTCCTTCTCCTGTAATTCCATATGCAGCTTTCCTCTCTGTTCTCTGAACATCTTTAGAGCACGCTCTCATTGAAACTCCCAGCATGAATCTAGGATTCCTGTTGTACAGTGTACTGAAAGACGTCCTAGAAGTTCAAAGGTCTGATCCTTTCACCACTCTCTGGACAAATCACTTAACTTTTTTGTACCTCTACATCTGCTTACATGTGTAAAATATGCAAAATAGTATCTGCTTGTTACTTTCTGAGACTGGAATGAAACTACTGACATGAAAATGTGCTTCATGAGTATGAATTACTACTAAGTATTACTAAATAAACTTACGAATAACTGGTTGACTAGAATTGCATCGGCCTGTCCTATTACTATGCTCCACTTTCTGTATATTCTCTCAGCAGCGGCACCACTTTTGCGCGCAAAATAATGGTCCAATCCCATAGCAAAGTTCCCTGTTTTGCCTTTAGCCATAACATTATTTGTAGTGTCATTACATGGATGTCTTTATACTAAAGCAATAACCATAACATTTTTCATACCAGATTTAAACTTTCCAGTCCAGAGTCTCAGAACGTATATACCCATAAATACAGTCTACTGTATCTTATCTAAACAATTCAACCATTGACCTATAATGTTTGCAACCAAAAATACATTCACAAAGATAAAGGTCTACATTCATTGAAAACTTGCAAACAATTAAGATCTCAGTGGCTTTTGACAGACACGCCCTACAGGGAAAGTAGACAAAGCCCCCTAGTATAGTACACAGGATTCTACAGTATCCTGAATAGGTGCAGGGTCTTCCAGAAGGCTCCCACTGGCCAGGGTTACTATAATAAGCTAAGAGGAAGACAGGAAGAAAAGGATATGGAGGAAAGACAAAGGGAGGGCAATGAGAAGGCAAAATCCAATGTGCGGAGAAGACAAATGTGTACTGGTTAAACGAAAGCCTTAATCGCTACTTCCTGAGCAAGACCACGTGCGTTTGCCCAGCCCCCCAGGACGTTTCAGCACCTCCAGCAAATCTCTCCCTCTTCCTCACATTTTACTTTTTCTGTAAGAAGCACAGCAATAGAAACAAAAGTTGTTGTATCATACTTTTTTGAATTCCCTACGAAATATCACGGTAATCCATCCCCCAACCTCCAAGATCCATTTTCCCTCTTATATGGGGATTATCACAGTTTGTAGGGATAACGACATTCCCCAGCTAGCTGAATCTTAAACTAGGCAGGAGGCAGCCAACTGCTATTATAGGTTTTTTTTTTTTTTTTTTTCGGTACGCGGGCCTCTCACTGCTTCGGCCTCTCCCGTTGCGGAGCACAGGCTCAGGATGCGCAGGCTCAGCAGCCATGGCTCACGGGCGCAGCCGCTCCGCAGCATGTGGGATCCTCCCGGACCGGGGCACGAACCCGTGTCCCCTGCATCGGCAGGCGGACTCTCAACTACTGCGCCACCAGGGAAGCCCTATAGGTAATTTTTAAAAACACTCTCTCAAGGGGATGTGTATTTAAGTTGCTTTTAATGATACACTCTGGCTTAATTCTGCAAGCAAGTCCTCACACAGCCAATTTAGAAGCCACAGAACACTCAAAGCAAAGGCAAGCTTACCAGTTGTATTCATCTTGAGCCTAGCTCACCAGTGTTAGTAAACAGTGGAAATTCTGCCAAGAATAGCTACACAGACAAGTCCTTTCTAATATCCTTAACCATCCCTGTTTTATGATTCGTGACACCCAGAGCTTAAACCCAGAGGTGGAAAATGGACATGTGTTATGCTAAGCTTTCTGCATCTTGTCAATAAAACCTTCCCATCATGGGCTCCCTTGCTCCAGTCCCGGTGCAGCTGTCCCCTCCTTCGACGTTACCAAAGCACGCTACTGTCCGAGCTCCCCGGGAAGGGTGCGGTAGAGGCCACACATTTCTCAACAGATTCCAGGCTTCACATTTACCCCCAGAAATGCAAGAGTTGTCATGTTCAAACACTCCACATGCTGTCAGAAGGCCAGCGATATCTGCTTCTGGACTCCCTGCAACAATTAGAAACGCACTGATCCTAGTTGCTTTTCCTCTGATTCCCTTTTGGCCCAGGACAGGCTATCCACATTCCCATAGCATTCAATCATTTTGGAGGAGGATGATACTTAGAAGACAATGTTGAAATTCCTCCAGGAATTAGGGCTCTGAAGCATCTGCCATGCACACAGTGGAGCCTTACTTAAAGAGTTCAACCAAGGGACTTGCTCTTCGCTTCTCCATCATCAGAGGACACCCTTTCCTTTCTGTGGCCTCGCTGAGTAAAACCCCCAACTCTGAGGTAACAGATTCCAAGGGGAGGGGTTCTCTGTTTGGGGGGAAATTTTTTAAGCACAGAAGCGGTATAAAGCACCAGAGGTAATCTTTCAAAAGCTTTTTCACTTTGCCAGAAGGTCACTGTTGACAAATCTGAGCGACATATAAACCTCAACAGTTTATCAACTGGAATGTTAATTCAAGTGCTGTTTTCTTCATTACTGATGTTCCAAATCCTGGAAGATTGATACAGCTGGCAAGGTTGCAGAGATTCAGCCATTTTTCTATGAACATTTTGATCGAATGGAGCACAGCAAAGCTGCAAAGGGGGAAAGCTCTCAGGGGGGAAGATGAATGTCTATATAATTTGACAGCAGCCTGTCTGCGCATATCATGGATGTCTCGTTATGTGTCTGTGCACGTGGGGAAAACACCCCAAAAAGACAGACAGAAGAAGAGTCAGGGGCACATCACAGCGGGTGAGAAATTCATAGGAGGACTTGAAAAGATGTCTTACAATGTTAACAAAGTTTTAAATTGCTGGGTATGTGCGGCTTGCTGAGCTTGGGGTACATAGTTCTAATTACTGAGCTGACAAGTAGGAGCTATGCCTGGAAACATTTTTAGCCCATTTTTATTTTAATATGTCTCACATGCAAAGAGGCACTTTTCTTTTACCAGAGCTGCTCAGTAACGTATCCTGCATAAATGACTTTACAGACATTTTTAAACCTGACTGAGACTTTTTTCCCTGATAAGAATTGATGTAAGTCATCTGGAGAAAGAGATTCCTTCTCTCAAGACCAACATGTCTTCAAGGAGAGAGACAGATTATTCTTCTTAAATAGCTGTATTAACCATGTCTTTTATTTTCTGTATTCTGATGCTTCAACATCTGAGGCTTTGGTGACAGAGAAGGGACTGCCAATTCCTAGAGATAATAAAGTACCTGCCTACGAGAGTACGTTTCATATACAAACTGACCAATCCACAGTCTACGCCCCCAACCGCATCACTTACCAGGCTCTCACACTCCAGTCCACTATCCACCTGCCCCATCATCCCAGAGCCAGGTATAAGACAACTGGGGACTGTCCCTACATCCCAGAGCCCACTGACCTTACTCAACCCAGCCAGTCCTAAACCTGCTTACCCTGCCTCGCCCATTCCTTTCTGCAGAAACCGCAATAGAGGCTCTTGTCTATGTTTTCCCCTTACTCCCTCTGCCTCCTGATGGACCCTTGCCCCCTTCAGCACCACGGTCCCCACTGTGTCATGGCCTGCCCTCTTCTCTTGGGATCTGTGAGTAACAAAGGATATTTTCAGTGGCAGTCGTCTCCAGACCTGTGGCCTCCCCACAGCTGAAAAATCATAAAACCTACATTTTAAAGCAGCGGCACTTCTGATGAACTGTAGCTGAAATAACAATTCTGGAGAAGAATTCCCTCTGCTGTAGCCTAAAAGGGTGAAGCCCAGTTTTTGAAGCTTTCCAGGAACAAGTGCCTCTCCGCAGAGCAAACCGGCCTGGAAAACACGTACGTGGTTGCACCATGTAAAATGCCAATAAGCATAGTTAACTATTAATTTTATTTTTAAAGGGGAGATAAAGAGTAAGAGTATGGTGTATACATTTTCAAAGGATCTATATATGCCATAAAATTTATTTTCTTTGTAAGGACATAAGAAATATGTGATAGGTACATCTCTTGGGAGAGAGCTGGTGGGGGGAAACCATGGAGGTGGGTAAGAGAGACATTGTTTAATATTTACATTTCTGTACTGTTAATTTTTGAAAAATCTTATGGATGTATAATTTTTCTCTATGTTAACAAACACTCTCTGGGTACAGGGATAAATGGTGTTTTCGTTTGTTTGTTTTATTCTTTATCCTTTTCTGTTTTAAAAAAATAAATATTACTTCAAAAAAATTTTAAACAAAACCAAAGCAAAACATTTACATGGTTGCACCGATCTGCTGTTTAGTGGAAGGAAGACCCCATTTCATGGCGCTGTTGTGAGAGAGTTTGTCACTCAACTCCCCTCTTCACCTCCACACACAGAGTGAGCACAAAGCCTTGGAACAGGGTACCTTCAAGACTGTATGGACAATCTCTCTGCTATCTTGGCAAAGTGCCTATGATCAGCTGGATCTGAAATTTGTCCCTGGGGAGTCACAGACAAGTCCTGAGCTGGTGGAGCTTAATGTTCCAACTGTGCCACACTCCACTTTCTCTATGCTGGTTAAGAGCTTTAGTCTTGGAATTCCTGGGGCTAGCTAAGGGTGAGGGTGACGTTCCCCCTTCAGGCCCTCTCTGGCTCAGTGTCTGCCACCTCTGGGTTCAGTGATTTTGGATCACTGGACCGACACTGAGAAAGGCTGTCCAATAGGAAAGATCTGCTATCGGGCTCAAAAAGAGAAAGGAAACAGGCTTCCTTGTATGGATGGGATGAACACGTACGGGGCGGATGGCTCAGAACTGGAAGGCTCCATGACCCTGGTACACTTCCCCTATTTTACAAGTTTCCCTATAGCCAACCTTGCTACCGAAATAAATACTAACCAACAGATACTAAAGATGGGGCCAGATCTTGGAAACACACAGGCAAGATGTAAAGACAGTTTGTGTTTTCATGCCTTCTAAGCAATTCCTGTTCATTGTCTCTGTACCCATAGAAAATACTGAACAAATTGGAGGTCCCGGGAGATCACACCTGATTCCAGTCCCAGTAATGAGGTACATTATCTGCATTCATTTCATAGCTACAAACTCTGCTTTTCAATTTCCAGCACATAGTCTGAATGCAAGGAACAGAATGCAATCAAGCACAAATCGTAGCGTCTGGACGTTAGAGTCTTGCTTTGAAAGAGAAGTGGTCATAAACGAACAGCTGATTTCCCAATTCAGAAATTTATTACATGTTGGCCAATGGAAGAAAGTTAAGATCCGAACTTGCCCAGACTTGAATATTCAGCCAAATGTTTGCTGTACATGGAGTTGGAGTGTAGTTGCATTTTATTTCCTTAACCTGCTTAAAAATGCAGCAACAAGCTAGATCTGGATGACGGTTAACACTCCCCCATAGGATAAAAACAAGGTGATGTCAAAAATACAAAACCATTTACTAAAGTCAATATTCCTTTTCTGGAAAATTCTAGGCATCTTTCTTCAGCAAATCAGAAACCGGGAACACAGAAAAAGAATCAAGGACCAACAAGTATAAAGAGAGTCAAAGCAGTTTCATCCTAATTAAACAACACAAACTCATTACTTATCCAAAGAATGAGGAACTACTTACCAACACCTTGTCTTGATTTTACTTTCCCAAATCCAAACCATGAGAAATCTGAAAACCACAACAAAACATAAAATAAACTTCGAAACAGAAGCGTAAACCAGAAGCATTCAGCACTGTCCCTAGAGAAATAACAAACGGCCCCAAAAAGCTCCACTGGGGACCAAAGCTTCCCCTCAAACACCTGGAAACTAACCCTTGGATTTTTGTGTAAAGATTTATTTCTCATCCTGAGAACATGGAGGTTGGAATAAGATAAGAGACAGCAAGAGCTTGTCTTTGAGAAAAATTGCCCAAACCTAGGGTTAAAGGCACTGAGCAGATTTTCCTTCTCACTGTCTCTCTTCTCCCTTAAGTATCGAATCATCAAACAGGGAACTGCAGGGATGAAAACAACACAGTGCATTCAACAAATGCACCATGGCTCTCAACCACAGACATATGGGAAAATAATCAAAGAAAACAGATCTTTTCTGGAGCTAAGACAGACAGTACAAAAAAGGAACGTGAAATCCTCTGGGAGAACTGACACTTGGACTAGATGGGAATTCAAGAGGAAAAAAGGGGACCACAGTTCCACAACTGACTTGCTGTGTGACGGTGGGCAGCTCCCAGCAGCTCTGCGCCTCTTTATAACACAAGGTTCCATGAGGCACGTGTGGGAAAAAGTGTGCCAAATGTTTGGAGGTCCTCCAGTGAATAATGCCACAATGAAATGCCTATTTATTTCCTGGGCCCGACTGTTCCCTTCTAGGTAATTTCCGCTGGGTTCAAAGTAAACTCTGCACAGTGGGGAAATCCCTGGATAAGAGGCCAATAAAGGGAATGGAGCCCAAATAAGTAGTAACTGTGTTTCTCAGCTCCTTACATCTGTAGTGATTTTTACAGGCAGGATAAAAAGCTACATAAGAGAAGAGCCCATCAAAATGAAAAATACATGCGAAAACACTCTGCACACTCAAAAATGCCTTACAAAGTTGTCATGAATACTATCTTTTTCAAGTACATTTAGCCTTTCCTTTCTTAGTATTCTACAACTTCAGCTCTAAGCCAATTTTTACTTCTGATTGTTATTCCTCTGAATGCTTTCTTCCAGATTTTAAAAGGCAGGCCTCTGGCCTCTATCCAATGCCAAAGAAAGATTCGTTTGCACAGAAGAAAGTGACCTCATTCACTGGGTCCTCAGTGTAGCGAGGCCAGGCTGTGCCTGTGGATTTCTTAGTTACGACTTATCTCTTTCAAAATGGAGTGTATTTTCCTACTGGTCACTTTTTGTTTTTCTATACTTGTTTGATTTACATAGTTTTAATTAAATCGTGGATTGAATATCTGGACTCCTTTTTTCACTTGAGTATTTTTTCAAAATCATGTTTCTGTCTTACAGAGAGCCCACTGAAGGGCAAGGCCATAGCACTCCTCACTGGTTACCTGATTCAGATTATTGTCCACCATCCACTATCATAACCACAACTGCAATGAACATCTTTGCACGTCTTAGGTGCTCCCATCCCCATTTTCAGAAATCATTCCCTCAAGATAAATCCCAGAAATGGAATTACTGTGTCAAAAGGGGGAAATATTGTTAAGGTTCTCGATGCACGTTACCTAATTGTTTTCCCACTACATGAGGTATTACTTTCACCAACAGCGTACAAGAGGGTGGAGTGTATTTCCAATGGGAAAGCTAAGGGTGAACCATTTCCGACGTCTATCCTGCCATTAGTAGGTCTCCACCTAACTGAACAGAGACCTGGTAAGTACTCTCCTCCCATCTGTGCCGCATGATGCCACTCACCCCCCATGTGTCCTAGGCTGGTGTTTGACACAGGTGCAGTAGGGAGAACTACAGGTATGAAAAGCATAAGAATAAAGCAGGTAACACTTGTGCAATCATCATAATTCATAAAATGCCTCCCCCACCTCAGACATTTCTCCCTTAGTCCTCAGTCAAACCCTGTAATATATCCCAGTTCCTTAACAAGGGATTGAGATTCAGAGAGGCCGACAGACTTAGCAAAGGCCACAGCCTTTCGATGCCAAATCCAGTTTTTCCATTCTTTCTTAGTTGCCTTTCCAATCCTCCAAAATACTTAGCCAAAATTAGCCAAAGCTGATGTAAATGTTGTAGCGTTTACAACGCTTCAATTAGGATTCAATCTTATATATAGAAAAGCACTAGAAGTAGTTATTCATTCCTTGTTTATTTATTCAGCAGGCATAGCAGAAGATTCAAATACAAAGAGCTGTATGGCCTGCGCTCAAGGAGTTTACAATCAAGGATCAACTCTCGTGGAAGTACAACCGGGGTGTATGGGAACTCAAACAAGGAGTATCTAGCTGAATCTGGGAAGCAGGTAAGGGGGGAGCAGGTAAGGGGGGAGAGTTCTTTGGCTTCTGGACAATAGATTAAAATTTGCCAAGAATGCGAAAAAGCAGAGGAGGACATTCTCACTGTAAATAGTCCAGTTCTGGTTAGAGAGGGAAGCATTCATTTGTCAAGGGGCTGATGAAGCTGGAAAGCGGAAAGAAGCTGAAACACATAAGCAAGGGCCAGGTTAAGAGTTTGGAATCTATGGTGAAAATTGCAGGTAGGCCCTAGAAACCAACCAACCAACCAACTTCAGGCCAGGAAGGAACATAATCACAGTTAATTTTAGAAAGTGGTTGCAGGATGGAAACAGGATGATGTAATAGAAAGACTGAGGGCAAGAGACTGGTTGAAGAGGCTGCTGGAGAAATCAGGGCCTGAGAGAATTGTTACCTGAGCCAGGTAGTGGGGAGGTGGGGCAGGGATGAGGAGGGGATGGCTGTCCGGCCTCTTTAGGGGAATCAAGAGGACTTGGCGATCGATTGCAAGTTGAGGGGAATATCGGAAATGAACAGGGACGTTCTTGGGTTTAGACTACAAGACACATGGTGATGCTGCCCAGTGTCTCCAAGGAACCTGGCAGGAAAATAGGCAAGGGGTTCAACTCACAGCATGCGTGTGGGGCATAATTCCCAAATAAGGTGACTACGTGCAGAAAGCCTCAGAGGGAGGCATCCAGTGTCTGGGGCTCAGGTCTGGAGCTCAGAACCCAGGTCTAGTGTCCCAAGTGGATCTGCTCAAGTTTAAGTGGAGCCCAGAGTCCAACTGAGAACAGAAGCTGGATGCTGCAGCTGGGACACATTT
Source organism: Globicephala melas (assembly GCF_963455315.2). Classification (NCBI taxonomy): domain Eukaryota; kingdom Metazoa; phylum Chordata; class Mammalia; order Artiodactyla; family Delphinidae; genus Globicephala; species Globicephala melas. The sequence goes on along the minus strand of NC_083319.1, from coordinate 83,253,130 downwards.
CTTCTTGGACACATAAAAAAACACCCCTTTTTGTAGGTACAAATAAAAGGATATCCAACGAGGCTAACTTTTGACAAACTTATTCCTAAATTGCTAAAATACTTCTAAGTTCTTTTTAACAGTCACACAATTATTACATAAGAGAGACTATAATCTTCTTGACCATACGCCAGAGTTCTTGGAAAATTTAACAAATTAGGCAGAGCACCATCACATTGATACGTCTCCCTTCCAAGAACTGTCCTTTGTTCGACTTTTTCTTGATGAATTTAAGCAGTAGTCTTAAAACCGTGGTACTAAATTTCACCCGCAAAAATTTCCCATAAGGCCAAAAAGAAACAATTTCTCAATTTCCTGTGATGTTTCACCCATTGGGAGCAGAGTCCTGCCAAAGATTCATTTATTTTCTACTTAATAAGAGACACTTTATTCACTGCAACATAAAGGGCTCCTTCAAAAGCAAATGTAATTGCAGCGAGCTTAAAGGAACTCCTTCTTTTGGAATCAAGACCAACAAAGAGTCTAAATTATGAAATTAACCAATTAAATCCATCTCTTCTTGAAGAAAGTTCAATCTTCCCTATCCAGAGAAGAGGAATGTAGAAAAGAAAATAGCGTATTAACACATTAACAGCTCTAAAATGGAACTCTAAATAAAATAAATAGCAATAAAGATTCCTTTTCAAATGTCTCTCAGAGGAAATCACTAAAATTTAGGGGGTTGAAAAGGAATATTTATGATGAAAAGGAGAGAATCAGAGGAAAGAGCGAGAAACAGGCAACATGGAAGAAATTTAATCTTCCCTGTGGTGCTGAATGGTACAAACACTAAATGTGATTTTTAGAAGGGCTCTGAACTCAAGAGAATGCCATTTCTGGATTTTTTTTGTAAGTTTCAGAAAAAATTGATTTTGTATATTAGAAGGAAAAGCAGCTCTTCTAACTCTGGAGGAATTAAAATTTGCTGTGTTCTCAATTGAAATTTCTTTATATATATATATATATTTTTTTAATTATTGAAATTTCTTTATATTTTAAGGCAAAACTCATCACCCTCTGCCCCCAAGAAAAGCATCTCTAAATGGAAGCTAATGGGAGAATATGATTCACTGACAGAAATGCACTTCACTTCCAACTTCTTCTTCCTCTCCTTCGGAGAGTGGGCCACACCCACTCCCCGAAGGACACATAAGAGAGGAGCTATGGGCTCCTTGCTGCCGGGAAAGTGTTGAGCCCAGAGCAGACTCCATAAGTGCTTGGGTGAGCAGCCGACTGCCTGTTACCTCACACAAAGTAGGATGACTGGTCATTGCAGTGGAAAGGAAATGAATGCAAAGGACCGCTTTGTGGACAATACAATCATCTCTCTTTCCAACTGACACATAATCGGAGTGAGTAATAGTTTGCTTCAAATTAATTCCAGTTCCTCAGGGCACAGAATAGTGTCGTTTGGGGCCAAGTTTCCACTTCAATTTAAACTTAATCTTTTACTTAAGGACACAACCTTTATATATAAGTCCCATCTCCACAGACCAAGAAGAGGGCTCACTTTGAGTTAAACTAGTTCCCGAAATCACAGTTCAAAAGGGTCCTGGAGGGCTTCCCTGGTGGCGCAGTGGTTGAGGGTCCGCCTGCCGATGCAGGGGACACGGGTTCTTGCCCCGGTCCGGGAAGATCCCACATGCCGCGGAGCGGCTGGGCGCGTGAGCCATGGCCGCTGAGACTGCGCGTCCGGAGCCTGTGCTCCGCAATGGGAGAGGCCACAACAGTGAGAGGCCCGCGTACCACAAAAAAAAAAAAAAAAAGGGTCCCTGGATTTCTCCTGACCAGCCTTCATTGGCTCCATCCTTTCCCTTCCCTCAAACTTCCAATGTGAGTTATGTCCACTGTTCTTAAGAAAAGGAACACTGAAGACCTCCAATGTGACAATTTAAAGAAAAATATGTGTTTTGTGGCTGAAACTGCTAGCTGCTCTCTGAAGTCTGTATTTCCCTCTTTTTCCCTGGGCCCACAGCTAGACTACATTTTCCAGCCCTTCCTGCAGTTAGTCGTGGCCATACTATTAAATTCCAGCCAATGGAAGGTGTGCAGAGCACTGAGCACCACTTCTGGGCTGGATGACTTATAAATGTATGCTACCCCATGCTCTTTCCCCTTCTACTTGTCCAGAAGGAAGACTGAAGACAATGATTACGGTAAACTTGGAAGTTATGACTTGAAGATAGCAAAGAAATTCTCTGCTCATTCTCCCAGTATTGTTTGGTGAATGCAGACAGTGTAGAAACCGAGTTCTTCTACCTGAGGTCCAATGAAGCTGAGCTATGTATCCTCCAACTTTCATCCATATGCAAGAAATAAACTATTGTGTTTGAACCATTTTCCACTTCAGGACTTTTTTTACTATGGTAGAGAGCCTATCCTAACCAGTACAAAGGGAAAGATATACACACATGTACACATAGAAATTAACTGACTCCATAACCTCTAAACCCCCCATCACAAATTCATAATTGTGTTCCATGTATATCTACATTTTTAAATCCACAGTGTGAAAATCCACAGATTTCATTAGATTTTCCAAAGCTACTTCATTGCAAAATGCTAAGAACCCCTGAAATACATACAAATGGTTTCAGAGACAAAGATATCAATGCATAGGTACTCTGCATTTCAATTCTATTTGATTATATTCCCTATCAACACTTGAACCTGGGTGCTGATAACCATCTATCATCTCTCACCTAAACTTCTATAGCAACCTTCTCATTCATCTCCTGCTCTGTTCTTGCCTCCCCGGAATCTCTCCTCTGCAGAGCTGCTGGGATAATTATTTTCAGGTATCAGTCAGATTATTGCATTCCCCTGCTTAACATCATTTAAAGGTTTCTCCTTGCATCTAGAATAAACTCCTGATGATGACTAGAGTCCTGTACGACGTGGCCTCCCCCAGCCTCCCCCGCGCCCCCCCCCCACCATCTCCTGTGAAACGACCACAGCAGTCTCTTTCCTGTTCCTGCTCACTCTGCACGTTTCCTTGCCTCCTTCCAGAATCCTCTGTTTGGGCTCTTCTCATGCCTAACCACCACCTCTCATCCTTCGGGTTTCAGGGCAACTATCACACCCCAGAGGAGCCCCGACCTCACCACTAACCCAAGCCTCTCTCAGCCCCTCTCACTAACTATCATCTCCTCCTTCTCAGTATGTACCAAGAAAGGACCTGACTCACTTCAGGTATTATTTCTTGTCTGTATCCTTTACTAGGACTGGAGCTTCACAAAGTCCGTGACTGTCTTAGAAGAGGCTCAGCCCCCGCACCCCCACTGGAAACAGACTCTGACACAAGGATTCAAGTGAAGGCAGTTTAGTAGGAAGGGATCCAGGAAAACTAGAGGGAGAGTGAGCCGGTGACACAGGGAGTGAGGGAAGCCTGCAGTGGATGCGTTATCCAGCGGGTTACACTGTGGACAACTAGAGTTCAAATCCCTGGGGTGCTTGGGGAGAGGGTGTAGAATGCATCTCAGAGTTTTCCCATCCAAAACATGAGGAAGTTGGGTCATTTACCTTCCAACTACCATCTGTCATTCTGCTAAGAGAGAGCACTGGGGTAGATTCCCGGGTGTTTGCAGTAGGACACTGGGGGCCAGCACGGAGGCCAGCATGGGGATGGTGGGACTTGGGAGGACCTGGTGGGGCATCAACAGGATTTGCTACAGGGATCTTGTCTATGTAGCTCACCACCACCTTCAGTGCCTAGTACAGACCCTCAATAAATACTTGCTGAATGAATGCATGAGAACAACCATTTTTAAAAGCATAACAATATGAAGTACAGCAAGTGTAATGAAAATACCAACATGCAAATTATACACTCAACGTAAAAACCACAATATTTTGCAAGCATATTTGCTGCCCTCTTGAATCATTTATGGCCCTCCCATGGAATCTCATGGTAGACAGTATTTAAAAGTGAGCAATACCCAGAACCCAGCATTCTGGGCAGGAATGTGGAATAAAGATGCTGGATCAGATGTCAGGCGCGGGGTCTCTCTAGATGCTGTAAGAAATGAACTGCATGACCTTGGGTGAGTCACTTCCCTCCCTCATAGGCTCTGCTTCCTACTCCACAAAGACAGAGGTTGAGAAGTGGCATCAAAGGTCCGTTTGAGCCCTAGCAGTCTATAGTATTAACCATCAGGCACATATGACTGGGAGTAAATTGCCACATGGCCTTATATAGCTTTCCTGAGCATGGGTATTTTGGGAATGTGAGATCATGTGCAATTTAAAGAAAAGCATTCAGTCAACTGGCCTAGATTTCCTCCTACTCAGATGCTTTGGGGTCACTATTTCCTCATCTTGCGAGAAGGGCCTGTGCTCTGCAAAAGCAATTTTTGAAAAACAGTACTTATTGATTACTTGCTAGATGCTAGGACACTTACTAGAGATTAGATATTACTTTAATCAGGGAAAATTGGTCAGCTTCTATGGCAGCATTAAAAAAATAAAATCAGACTCAAATGATTTTTAAACGCTACAAAGTTCAGAAGCCTCAAGTGGGAGTAGATGAAATAGACTTGCTCGGAATGTGGAAAACTGTCCCCTTCCCATATTTCAAACATTTAATTTTGAGCACAAAATGTTGCCAACTATTTCCCTCTTTCATTTGAACGTGTGGAATCTTTCAAAGAAAATTCATTTGGTCTACATCTTAGTCATTCACAGTTAAACATTACAACGTGTTGGATTTTTTTAAATCTATTGTAAATTCTGAAGGCTTTTTCTTTAACAAAGGAGGTCACACGATCTTCTCTGAGTGGGTAAAAAATGGAACCTGGGACCCCTAATGGTTCGTTTTAAACTTGGGACTTTGAGAAAGGTAGAGGCAGCCTCTGTTTACTAGTAATAGTTGAAAGAGATGAAAGAGGCATATCAAAGCTTTGTCTCTGTGGTACCACCCCAGTGAGAGCTCAAAACACTCTATAAACAATTTTTTTCAGCTGTCACAAGCTCCCTGCAGGGAAGACAGGCGATGTCTGGTTGTACACACACAAAATTTCCCTAATACTGTCTTCACATTGAGGGAATGACTGCCTGAGACCCATCCCCAAACCCCCATCTCTCTGCAAAGCAACACTGGTAAGCACTCAGAGCAAGTCTTTTGGGAGGGAAACTGGCTGATACTCATCATCTGAGAAGTGATATTAGTGGCCCTCAAAGAGAGTAACAAACCCAGAGAGGCCGGCGAACACTTTATGTCAAATTCCCCTGAGCTTTCATTTCCATGGAAAACCTAAACAATGACTCAGAGACCTGAACTGACTTGCTCAGACCTGTCTCTCGTGCCCAGTCACCGAGTGAGGTCAAAATGCGCTCTCTGCTCTTCCTTGCACAAGGACTGTCGCCACATGACATGCATTTGAAAATGCTTTTGTAATTGCTGCTATAAAGTCATAGTTATATTCATATTTATGCATATATATATATATATATAACATGCAAATTCTTTTTTCAGTTCCTCTAAACCAACATTTGCTGCAGCTAATGCAAAGCACCATGTAGGAATTTTTTTCTGTGGTTCTATTATGGAATTTTGGAAAGAGTAGGAGGATGGCAGCATTTCTAGCCATCTCACTTTAAAATATTTTCAGTTGTATCCAAATTCTTCTCTCCAATCTTGGAAAGACCTGCTTCATGCACCTTTGTCTTTCTTTTTTTTTTTTGCGGTACGCGGGCCTCTCACTGCTGTGGCCTCTCCCGTTGCAGAGCACAGGCTCCGGACGCGCAGGCTCAGCGGCCATGGCCCACGGGCCCAGCCGCTCCGCGGCATGTGGGATCTTCCTGGACCGGGGCACGAACCCGTGTCCCCTGCATCGGCAGGCGGACTCTCAACCACTGCGCCACCAGGGAAGCCCGCACCTTTGTCTTTCTTTCCAGTGACCCATTGTCAACCTTCCCCTCCCCACCACCCTCGAACAACACTCTTAAATCCAGCCAAGGTCAGGAAATGTGTGAGGCTAACACAATAGCTAAGATGTTCATTTAATTTTATTACTTTGTGCTCTTCTATTAGGAAGCTCCCATAATGGAATAGAACATAATAGGATTATATACACTTATAAAGCTGGGTGCTGAACACAAATAGTTGAATAAAATGACCATAAACAGAACAAAATGAAAACTCATTGTCGAAAATGCAGCACCAGTCATATGAATTAACTATCGGCCACCCACTTCCTGCTTAATATCACTGGAGGTGGTTTACACACTGTCAGTGGAGGAAACCCAAATCCATAAGATGAAACCGCATTTCCTTCCTTCATGTTTTCCCACTAAATGCCCAATGTGCTCTTTAAGATCCACTGCCTTTCTGGAAACAAATCAAAATTGACTGGCTAGGTCAGTGGTCTTGAATGGGGATGACTTTTGCCTCCCAGGGGGAGTTTGGCAACGTCTGGAGATATTTGGGGTTGTCACCATGGGAGGGGTGAGGTGGAGAGGCTGTGCTCCTAGCGTGTGATGGGTAAAGGCCAGAGATGCTGACAAACAGCCACCAATACACAGGCCAGTCCCCACACAACAAAGAACTTAAGTCCCGAAACATTAATCGTGCCGACACTAAGAAACACCGGCCTAAGCCGTAGCCCAGCAGAGGCGGAATGTATCCCCAAATCTTGTAGCTCTGTCAAAAAGAAATCCTAGCCTGTCTAAGCTCACTGCTACTACAGGAGTTTAGTCTTCTCTCATGTTATTCCAATGTTCTTATCACTGGTCCCTCTCTCTCAGTTGCCCATATTTTGCAAGAAATGTCTATGATATTGTCATTTCTGCTGCTTCCAAACACCAAAAAGTGCTGCTCTGATCCAGAACAGATAGGCAATGCAGTATGAAGGGATGGGAATTGCATGTGGACCCCAAGTCTTGGGTTCGAGTCTTGGGTCCTCCACTTCCTGACAGACACCCCACAGTGACTTGGTCTCTCTAAGAGTCCTTCCTCAGAGCAATAATTACCACCCTGCCCACCTGAAGGGGCTGTTTTAGGATCAACGGACCGATGTGTCTGTGACACCTCCATAAACTCTGGTATTATATAAACATAAGAGTAAGGAAAATTTTCAATGGCATTCAAAACCTTGACTCGGCCCCAGCTTTATCACTTATGACTTGCCTTAAAATACCCCAGCTTTGGGCTTCCCTGGTGGTGCAGTGGTTGGGAGTCCGCCTGCTGATGCAGGGGACATGGGTTCGTGCCCCAGTCCAGGAGGATCCTGCATGCCGTGGAGTGGCTGGGCCCATGGGCCATGGCCGCTGGGCCTGCGCGTCCAGAGCCTGTGCTCCGCGACGAGAGAGGCCACAACGGTGGAAGGCCCACGTACCGCAAAAAAAAAAACAAAAACCCCAGCTTTCAGTTAAACTGTTAGTTTGCATTCCTTAAATGAGCATGCCTTATTTTCCTATTTCTTCATTAATTCACTGAAAAACTATTCTTTGACCACCTGATAGATACAAGACACAAGACAGTGCTGGGAATGTAATAAAGAATAAAGTAATTACAGTCCCTGCACATGTGGAGCTTCCAAATGTTGTTTCTTTGCACCAGCTGATTTTTCCTACTGAAATATAACCTTCAATCTCAATTTTTTTAATCATTAAATCCCCTTTATTCAACAAAATCCACCTTAAAATTCACTTCATCATGAGCATTTCTCCATTCCCCAAATCAGAAATACCCCCATTGACATTTAGGTGGTCTGTCTCACGATAAATACCACATTCTCTTCTGTATTCATATTTATATAGTCTTACTGCTCCTATTAGATTTTAAGCACTCTGAGTTAAACAGAAATCTTCTCATTCACCCTCTTCCATAAGCTTCCTAACAGTTACAACAGTGTCAAGCAGGATACTTTACATGTGGTAGCTACTTAGCAAATACTTCAATTGCTGATTGGGTCCAAGTAGAATGATTTGAAAACAGGGCACGAGATGCCCACAGAAATAGTAGGGACTAAGTTGGAAAGCGAGAGATAGACAACAGTAGGAGCCTTCATTATGCCGACTACTGTTTTCTGTATTTCCAAGACACACTGTTCTTTGCCCGCCATAGCTCATCTCACTCTGAATTTTAATTATCTACTTACTTGTTGTAACCTCTCCCCACTGGAAGGTCTCTACGAGTAACAAAAATATTTCTATCCTGTCTCCCCATTGTACTTCTAGCATTGAGCACAGTGCCTGGTACATTTTAGGTGCTCAGTAAAGATGTATTGAATGAATAGGTGAACAAATTCCAACTTTTTTTTTTTTTTTTTTTTGCGGTACGTGGGCCTCTCACTGTTGTGGCCTCTCCCATTGTGGAGCACAGGCTCCGGACGTGCAGGCTCAGCGGCCATGGCTCACGGACCCAGCCGCTCCGTGGCATGTGGAATCCTCCTGGACCGGGGCATGAACCCGTGTCCCCTGCATCAGCAGGTGGACTCTCAACCACTGCGCCACCAGGGAAGCCCCATAAATTCCAACTTTTCACCTTTGAATTTTTCGATCACGAGCCCAACTTGGTGTGACATGGGATCCCGATTGTGTTAGACACCACACTGCCCCCTGTCCTTCCTGGCCCAGCAGAGGATTGGAAACCACCCTCCACCACTACCATCACCAATCCACATTGCTTGCATTTGCCAGTGAAAAAGGAGCAGAAATGACATGTGTTACTCCTGGGCAGAAGACTTAATAGTTAGTAGTAGGTTTTCCACTTCCTCTTCATCCTATCATCGTGAACCATGAAGTCTCATGTTTGGACAAACTGTGTTGTACATGGAGCAGGAGGAGAGATAATCTTCTCTGTCTTAAGGGTTATTTGTTTCTGCAACGTAACCTAGCCTATTCTGACTGATACAATAGTGAAGTTCCAAGTGAACCTTACTAAAAGGTAATCTTATCTATAAAAATACCAGGCTTTTATTTTATAAAAAGACTGACATGTACGGTTAAGAGAATATATGCTCACATATGTACTCTCTAAAGCATATGCAGGTGTGTGTATAAATACATAATGTATAAATATTCATGATAAAGTAATACAAGAAGTTTTTAAAAGCTCGTTGTAACTCACATTAAGAAATCAGAGTTGTAACCCTGCAAGCAATTCCTTCATTGGCCTTCCTGCAAGGCCATGCCTTCTTTGCAAAGATACTGTTCCTGTTTATCACGTTTTCAGAGCTCGTCTTGGGGAATTATCTTTAATTAATGTAGCAGAGTCTTCAAACTATGGAAAGCTTCATTATTTGAGAGGAAATTTGAGAGGAAATTTTAACATCCAAAGATCATTTGCAGCCAGATCTGACAGAACGTGTGGGCGATTAAGCTGGACCACGTCACTATTATTCAAAATGTCAGGGGGTCTGATTCTGTAGTCTCAAGTCTCCACCTTTACTGGGGAGCTCATAACTTTTCACTAAAGGCACTTCTGAAAGATGAGTTCCAAAAAGGCGCAAGGTCTCTTTTCCGGTGATTCTCAAACTTTTTCATAGTCCTAGAATCATAACTAAATGTCAGTCTCCAGGAACTTCCTCGGTCCCTTAATTCATGGCCGTTAAGTAGATGCAACCCGATTGAATGCATGGCTGGGTGTTCCTCACAGCATCCATTAGAAGCTACCTAAGCACATTTACTCTCAGACTATAAGATCATAAAAACAATTGACTCCTGGTGGATAAAAGCCCACCTAAAACAGGATTAATTAGAGATGCACGGCTGGGGGTTATCATTGTTGCTTGTGTTCCACACTGAATTTTATATCCCCAAAATTCATATGCTGAAGACCTAGTTCCCAATATAGCTGTATTTGGGTCTTTAAGGAGGTAATTAAGGTTAAATGAGGCCATAAGGGTGGGGGTTTAATCTCACAGGACTGGTGTCCTCTCTTTCTTTCTCCACGAGCCACAGAGAAAAGACCATGGGAGGACACAGTGAGAAGGTGGCTGTCTGCAAGCCGGGAAGAGGGCCCTCACCAGGAACCTTACCGGCTGCACCTGACCTTAGATTTCTAGGCTCCAGAATTGTGAGAAAGTTGTTGTTAAGCCACCCAATCAGTGATGTTGTGTTACGGTATCCTGAGCAGAATATTCTAGTTTGTTTATTTGTTTATTTAGTTTATTTGTTGTTGTCATCACTGTTTGGATTGCCACCCTGTAACCACTTCCTCCTGCTCACTGATCATGATTTTCATTCGGTTATCCACCTACCCCCAGACAGCCAATGTGATTCAAGATGGAACCAATGGCTTAGGCATAAAAATTCAGCATAATTCCATTCCCTGCCCACAGCGTGGCTTAAGAATCGGCATGTGACTAAAGTTAGTCTGATCAAAACCAAGCCTGGGATGTGTGTACAAAGGTTGGCGTAAGTTATGTTTTCTTTCCTGCTGGATGGACATCTGGGAGGATTAGCACCAGGACCGAATGGAACTCATCTTTGCTGCAACCATGAGAGAAAAGTTTGTCTCCAAGTCAAGCCAATCCAACAGAAGAGAGCCAAAGTGTTTGGGCCTTGGATCAAGCCATATCCAGAGCTTGGTATTTACTCCTGGATGGTATATTTATTGTTCGAGACATTTGCAACTCTAAGATGCCAAACTAATACAGGGATGGGGCAAAAGAGTAGTCTAATTGTCCGTAAGTCACTCCTGTGTCCCCAGAGGCTGGAGTAAATGGGTACCATATTCTAGAGTCCTTCCATGCCCCCAAGTTTTATTACCACTAATGTTGAGCTGGCCTGTTATGGAGATGTAAATGTCCTGCTCTTCAAAGGCATGCTTGACAGGATGAAACGCTTTGGGATTTCAATGACTTTGACTCCTCAGGAGGTGGGGGGACAGCCTATTTTAGCAATTTCCATGGGAATGAATAGACATATACTTCAGCTATTCAAATATTTAACTAGCTCTTTTGTTGCTGTTTTGAATTCCAGCGAGCTGCAGCTGCCTATTTGTGTCTGTTGTGCCTTTAAGGGGCTTGCTGATTCAGTGGGATCCCTTGAATGCATTAATTAGCCTTCTCTCATTTTCCCAGCCCATGCTTAGGAAGAAATGAGCAACTGCAGCTCCAATTGTGGAACCATGTGAGTCCTGAGGGTACCAGATAAATGGAGACTCAGAATTGCCTGCTTTTTGATGGGCATTTTTATGCTGGCAGCAGCCTGCATGATGAATTTATTGGCGATCACTATTGGCAGGTGAATGAAACACAGGCCCTGGATTAAAGTGTAACAGGGGAGATGGGGCATTAATCAGCCCAGGTACATGAGTCAGAAAGAGGTAAAGATGCAGAGAAAATAAAATGTCATGGAAGGCTGGAAAATGATTTATCATTTTTAATATATATGATCTAAACCCACTCTTTATCACTGCTTGTAGGCCTCCATGTTGGTGAAGACTTGTGCAATAAAATATTCCTTTTCTAAAGCACTGAACTGAAACATGCTGGTGAGGAAAATAAAGAAGCACGAAGAGCGAACTGCCTATAAAAGAAAAAACTGTTTGGCTTAAAATTAATTTACACTCTTTTCTTTTAAAATGATTTATAGATACAGCTTTTGCTTGGAAAAACTGCATTCTATTGATCAGACGGAGAGGAAGATGAGAGGTCTGTCTGTGAGGGTCCATTTCTCAGATCGTTTTTAAAATTATTAAAATACGAGACAATGTACTTTTCAAGAGTAAGTGTCCACGGTAGGCATAACTGTTAAGCCAGCTGATTAAATTGCCATTAACATTGAATCCTTGAGCTTGGAAGCTTGGTTCTACACAATTAAGCATTCTCAAATATGGAAGTTAGCAAGAGGAAAGTCTAGCAGCTAGGTTGAAAATTATATGCAAGTCTTCCTTCGGTTTTTTCAACCAAGGAAATTGTAAAAACCTTTTTCAGGAAGGTTCCCCTTTCTGTCATGGGCAGAAACAAATAAGAGCACATCCCTCAGCATTCTGTAACACTTTATAGCTTCTAACAGCAACTGTTTGTCTTAGTTCCCCTTCAGAAATGTCAGGTGTTTCTAGCAAACAGGCAAAGACCAAAGACCTAGGAAATGTACATGTTACCCAGAACCATCAGGAAATGTAATAAGAGAAGAATATCAGGGGGTCCATTGTCTGCTTCTTCATTTTACCTCCTTTATGAAAGTTCTCTGACATTCTATGACAGGCTACACATATAAACATAGAGCCTATTGCTTTTCTTCCGAATAGTGGACCATCTATGGCCAGACTAATGCTAGCTGAAAAGGCAATGGCTGCTGCTCTGGTCCAGGCCTCTCCAGCTTTCATGACAGCTGCTACCTTGGCCTATTGCAGTCTCCTGCCCTTCTTTTGCCCTCCTTAGGTACATCCTCCATGCTACAGCTGGACAGAACTTGCCAAAATGTGCAGATCCTCTTCTTTTCGTCAACATAATCGAGGGCTCCACGTCACTGCCTTACAACCCAAAGTCCTAATCTGGGTCTTGGCTTCAAGTTCCTTTCCAGACTTCTCTCTTCCAGTCCCTTTCTCTCATCTTAACGCCTAGCAACTGAGGTAGCGATTGGTAGCTCTATGCTTAAATTGTGCTGTGTCTTGTCTGTGTCTTTGCTCTATGTCTTTGCTAACTCCAGTCCTTTCCCTAGTTTTTTCCTATGCATCCTTTACTACTCGAGGTTCATCTCCTTCAGGATGCCTTCCTGACCACTTCAGACTGGGCTAACGTGTCTCTTCTCTGCTCACATGATACCCTTTGCAGATCTTGATTAAAACCATGCATTACAACAATCTTTTCACATATCTAACCAAGTCCTCAACTAGATTATACAGCTTTGAGAAGCCTCTAGTCTTTCAAGGGTTTATTGATACACAGTGCATGGCGTACAGCTCCCCCTGCCCCACAACAGGCACACACAAGGCTGATGCATTGCACACCCCCTCACTGGTGCCCCTGGAGTTGTTCAACTCAGGGCAGGGCCAGGCTGCATGTGGTCCTCAATAGAGGTCCACATCTTTGAGCTCTAGCTCTCAGCCTTCAAAAACCACTGTGGAAAATGCAACCATCCCTGGCCATAGAACACATCAAACCAGCATAGCCATGAAGACCAAGCACTGTTTGACTGAGGTGCTGGCCAACCTGTCAGTAGGGCCCTGAGGAATGAAGGACAGTGGGCAGCCACCTTACATGAAGGAAAGTGAAAAACAACTATGTACAATAGCCAAGACAAGGAAACATCCCAAATGCCCATCAACAGATGACTGGCTTAAGAAGATGTATATATACAATGGAATATTACTCAGCCATAAAAAAGAATGAAATAATACCATTTGCAGCAACATGGATAGACCTAGAGATTATCGTACTAAGTGAAGTAAGTCAGACAGAGAAAGACAAATATTATATGATATCACTTATATGTGAAATCTAAAAAATAATACAAATGAATCTATATACAAAACAGAAACAGACTTGCAGACACAGAAAACAAACTTACGTTTACTAAAGGGGAAAGCGGAGAGGGATAAATTAGGAGCATGGGATTAACAAACTACTATACATAAAATAGAGAAGCAACAAGGATTTACTGTATAACACAGGGAACAATATTCGATATCTTGTAATAACCTATAATGGAAAATAATCTGAAAATATATATATATATGTATAACTGAATCACTTTGCTGTACACCTGAAACTAGCACAATATTTAAATCAACTATACGTCAATATAAATAAGAAAATCCTGGAGCTTTGGAGACTTCCTGGGGGCTGGTAGAATCCTGTACTGGGAAAGGAGGCTCTGAGAAGGGGGTGAGGGCTACAGGAATCAAGGTTTATCTGCTTTACAAGCCTTTCTGAACATCTTCAGGTATAAGAACTGCTCAGTTATTGTAGACCCAGGGAATCAACCCATCAACTAAAAGTGTGATTATGGGAAGGACTAGCATTTACTGAGTTCTTCCTAGGTACTAGGCGTCTTATTGTTGGATCCTCACCATTACACCATCAAGTAGGTATTATTATCCCCATTCCTAAGATGCAGAGGAATTCAGTAATCTTTGGATCATACAGATGGGAAATGGAGCAGAGGAAATGTACAGTCAAGAATTAGTCAGGGACTTCCCTGGTGGCGCAGTGGTTAAGAATCCGCCTGCCAATGCAGGGGACATGGGTTCGAGCCCTGGTCCAGGAAGATCCCACATGCCATGGAGCAACTAAGCCCGTGCGCCACAACTACTGAGCCTGCGCTCTAGAGCCCTCAAGCCACAACTACGGAAGCCTGTGTGCCTAGAGCCCGTGCTGTGCAACGAGAGAAGCTACCGCGATGAGAAGACAGCGCAACATAAGGAAGAGTAGCCCCCTCTCGCCACAACTAGAGAAAGCCTGCGCACAGCAATGAAGACCCAATGCAGCCATAAATAAATAAACATTAAAAAAAATAATTAGTCAGAAAGGCTGGGTCACAGTGATAATTTGTGGGGTCATCTAAGTATGTACCCTCTCTCATACTTCTCCGCACACAAACACTCATGGTCTTTCGTAAACTTCTGGAAAACTGGGTGTTCACAGTCTAAGGTCTCCTAAGGCCTTCAAGTTGGCTCTAGTAGTGGGTCTAGAACTTGTCTGTCCAGCTGTTTTCCCAGATGTTCAACAAAGTCTAGCTCTCCCCAAATTTAACCTAAAGAATGGAGGATTCTCATCAGTGCTGCCAGACTGTGGACAAAGTGAGGTTCCAATTCTCATACAGAGGAAAACCCCAATCCTTCACTGAAATCAGGGGCCCAGGGAGAGGGCAGGTTCCCACAGGCATGCAGGTCACTTCCTGACACACAGTGTGACAAGCGAAGCAGCACTGAGTGGATGACAAGGAGAGGACGAGTTGGAGACCTAGCCCTGGGAGCTCAGTCAGATACCAGCAGTCCTGGAGTGGAGGGTAAGTCCAGACGCAAATCGACAACTTTGGCCAAGGGTCTTCCTTTGAGCTCAGAGCCGATTTTATTAATTCATCCAGGATGAGGATGGCATTCACACACAGTGCCTGAAAAATAGTGCTTACCCTCAGAGAATGTAAACATGTGTTTATGAAGATAACCCTGGCAGTCATGGGAAAAATGATTTACAAGAGGGCAAGACTTGAATCAGGAGGGTGATGGGCTACGAGGTCACTGCTGTTAATCAAAGAAGCCCAGGACCTCTTCACATGGAACAGAACTCCATCCCCAAGTATGTCAACACCCAGACTAAGATTACTTAGTCCCTTACTGTGCTTAAGAGCTGCAGTGGCATGCAAGGGTGGATGGAAATGGAAACAGGAGGAGAGGTGGGATTCCAAAGTCACCCACATTGGCTGGGTCATCAAATTTGGGGGAAAAGGATTAATAATTCTGCCTGTTGCTTTAATGTTTTGTCTATAAGATGCAACATATCTGAATGTGTAGCATGTCTGCTAGTGATTAGTGCCCCAGAGACAAGTAAGAGAGGGAAGAGGGACGGCGACCATCGAGCAGGAATAAGTACCGCAATTTGATAAATGGTTAGGGAAGGCCTCCCAGGGGTGATATCTGAGCAAAGATCTGAAGGAGATAAGGAGAGCATTCCAGAAAGAGGAAACCACAGATACAAGGTCGTGGGGAAAGAGTGTGCCCAGGGCGGGCTCTGAAGAGCAAGAAGATTTGGGAGGCCAGGTAGTATAGGAGGGAGATCAGGGAAGAGAGAGACGGAGACAGAGACAGAGTGGGCATCAGTGTTTGTGGTCTGGGGAGACTGAAGGACTGTTGGCCCATGGCAGAGAGTGAGCTGGAAACGGGATCGGGGATGGGGGTTCTTGAGATTACGGAGAGGCTGGTAATGACAAGGTCAAGAAAATGTCCCCAGGAGAGCAGGACAGACGGCACGTTTCTCACAAAGGACCAAACAGGCTGTGTATTTTTCCTAATCAGTGAGAATAATCCATAAAGAGATCTGATTTTATTTCTAAAGTCTTCAGGAAGGGAGGGGAGAAGGGAGGGAGAGAAGGAGGGACGTTGGTGGCAAAACACAAAACTCAAAACACGGAATTTATGAAAGTTGAGCTTGAGAAAAAGGAACCGAGAAACCCAACACCCTGTATGTAGTTCAGAGCTTCCCCGACTCCTTTGTCCGGACCTCTAATAAAGGGCAGCAATTTGTCTGCATCTTGCAGACCCGCTTGACGTGCTGGCAGTCTCCTCACACACTGCCGGTTTGTAGGGATTAGGGGGAAGGCGGCGGCAGGACTCCCGGGCAGCAAAACTGAGAAAACCCACAGGCACGCTGGGGCCTGGAGAGGGAGCAGCCTATCCTGTGCTGGCTCTGGGTTCCGAAAGAAATCAGCTCCACATCAGAAAATCTCACGCTTGGCCAAGTTCAGCACAGAGCCAGGCATGGCGCGAGCACTCCAAAAATGTTTGGTGTTGTCCAGATGAAGGAGACCACCTCTGCTCCGGATCTTTCTTTTTGGCCCTTCAGATGAGGGCCAAACTCTGCCGAGACCCTGCTGGGGGAGGGACGTGTCCCAGTGAAAGGAGATTGTGGGGACAGTAGTTTGAAGTCCCAGATTTTATTCTCATTTCCCTCCAACCCACAAACCTATAGTGAACAACTATCACGTACTAACCTCTGTGCAAAGAACTGGGGGTCTCATGTAATCCGTCCATATTACATATTTACTAAAGCGGATAAGAGAAAATAGAGGCCAAAGGAAGTTAAATTAAAATTTGTGCTCACCTGTGGTCTATATTGTTTCAGGTTTTTTTAAAAGTATATTTTGACTCTTCTGGTGAGAAGTTGTCAGAAGAGAAGATGAGAACTACCTCAATATTTCACACACAAAAATAAAAAATACCCATTAAGTTGACCACCAAACCACAAATGGAGAGTAATAAATAATACATAGCATTCGTCAGAATCAGCACAAATGTGGGTTAATTACTACAGTAATAAAGGAAGTGAGGTAATTTATTTTTTCTAAGAGTTAATGAAATAGATGTTTCACCTTCCAGGGCCATCTTGTACATCTTGGTGCTTTCTTTGTTCCAGAAATTGAATCCAAGTCTTGTAGGAAGACATTATGAAAAAAAAATCATTAAAGCTTCTGTGCAGAATTTCAATTATTTTTACAATGAAGCACAAGGTAAATAGTATTGTTCTATATTTTAAACACAAGATCTGGCTATTTTCAGTAAATAAGCCATTATTTATTTTCCTTTAAATTATATATCAGCAATGAAAGTTCACAAAATAGTATATGTTATGGGAAGAAAAGTAACACTAGGTAGGTGAACTCACTCCTGTGGGAATAGTTTTTTCCTTAAAAGCTTTTGAATAACTTTTTGCATTATAAAACATGTGCTTGCCTTTTGTTGAAACATTGAAAAGTGAAGAAAGTATAAAAAAGAGAATAGAAATCACCTATAATCCCACAGCTCATAATGATTAACATTCTGATGCTTTTATCTCATTTTTTCCGTGTAAAAAATAAGTTTGAGGGCTTCCCTGGTGGCGCAGTGGTTGAGAGTCTGCCTGCCGATGCAGGAGACGTGAGTTCATGCCCCGGTCCCGGAAGATCCCACATGCCGCGGAGCGGCTGGGCCCGCGAGCCATGGCCGCTGAGCCTGTGCGTCCGGAGCCCGTGCTCCGCAACGGGAGAGGCCAGAACAGTGAGAAGCCCGGGTACCGCAAAAAAAAAAAAAAAGTTTGAAATCAGGATCCATCTAGAATACAGTTTAATATTCTAAACTTTTGACTTTACATTGGGAGCACATAATTTATCTTACTATCTTTGGAATTTCACCATCATTTAATTAATCATTCTCATATTATGGAACATTTAGAGTTTTTCTTTTCTTTTCCTTTTTCTTTTCTATTATAAATTCTATGGAGAGTATCAACTTTATACACACCGCTTCCTCCCCATCTCTGTCCCTGTTTTGTTCTGGATGTGCTGTCGTGATTGCTGTTGTTGTTTTCCTACTCTGAGGGACCTTTTTTTTACCATTCTATTGTCTCACATTATTGCTAACTTATGGATGAGCTACTAAATAATCTGTTTGGTATCCTGCCAGATTATGGAAACTTTAGATTCAGTACTAGGTTTATAAATTGGTTCTCCACCATTTTCTAAGCACTCACAATATCTATAAATATCATATCTTTCCCTTTTCCTTCAATAAATCTCTTATATTTGCTGTCTCAATCCGTTAGCTAGCACTTCCCAAACATGATAAAATCATAGAGATGATGTACAGATTCTTGTGTTGCTTCAGATTTTAATGGGAAAAGCTACTGAAATTTCACCATTAAGTCTGATGGTGATCGTATCAGATGTAGCCCCTTTATCACACAAAGAGGGTATTCCTTCTCAGTCTCGTAATTTTTACAAGTTATTTAATTTTGTCAACACCTAAACCAAATGGGGATCACCAGATTTTCTTTTGTGACTTAGTCACTGGATTCTTAGCTTATTATAGTAGCATTAGGGTTATTCTTTTACTATTAGCTTGTATGAAAAGCTATCTGAAGTTTTATCTATATAGCTAAAAGCCCTCTTTATTCCATTGGACAAAATGCCAGGTGACAATATCTCCCTCCAATGTCTCAGATTTCACTAACATTCATTGAGAATCTATTAGTTCCAGGCAGTTTCTGAGCACTTTACATACATCTCTAAATGACCCTATGAGGTAGATATTATTGTTATTCCCATTTTACGATTGAGGAAATGTAGGCACAGAGACTTCAAACCTTTCCTTTGAGTTCACACAGACAGTGAGTGATAGAATGAGGACTTGGACCCCAGACAGCCTGACACCAATGTGTGCTCACAGCTGCCACGGCCATACCCCCTAGTTGGGATCACAGCTGTATCATCTGCCACCAGGTTGCCTTCGGCGGGTCACTTGACTTCTCCTAGAAACAGTTTCCTCATCTCTAAAGTAAGGATAATAGTAGGAGTACCTAGCAGCATTGATGTGAAGCTCTCTATGTCTGCCATGGAATAGACATTCAATGAAATAACAGTTAACATTTCTTATTATTGCTTTTATGTTCTTAACAAATATTGACTGAATGCCTACTCAGTGCCAGACATTATTCAGGGTATTTGGGAAATAACACTGCCCTCATGGAACTTCTGTCACTGTATATTCCAAAATTATTTGAGATTACATTATTCTATAGGACACTCTACCACAGATCCCAATTTATTATCTGCACTTCTGAAACCTGAAATGCTCCCAAACCCCAGAGTTAAACTCCTTTGGTGCTAAAACCGGACCTGAACTGCTATGAGGCTATTTGTAGACTTGACTTATTCCTGTAGGTGTGACGAGTCCTCAGTTTCACTGAAGAAATATCACAGATTGTGACTACAAAGAGCTCCCCCAGGTCGCACTGGAGGTGGTAGTGATATTCACTGGAGGAACCATATTGTGTTTCTAAAATTTAATAAATCCCCGAATCCAAAGCACCTGGTTCCAAGGGTAAAAAAGTGTGGTCCTGTACAACCTGAGGTAATATTACATTATGCCAGAAAAGAATCACATTACGGTCGAGGAGAATACAACAGTGTGATCAATTTCTTCTCTCAATTATAATGCAAATCCCAGGAAGTGAGGGGAGGGATAAATTAGGAGTTTGTTGGGATTAACATATACACACTACTATACATAAAATAGATAACCAACAAGGGCCTACTGTATAACACAGGGAACTAGTCTCGATACCTTGTAATAATCTATAATGGAAAAGAATCTGAAAAAGAATATACATATTTTTATATATATGCGTATAACTGAATCAGTTTGCTGTACACCGGAAACTAACACAACATTATAAATCAACTATATTTCAATAAAAATTTAAAAAATAAAATAATGGCTTTCTCAGAAAAAAAAAAGAACGCAGGTCCCTTGAAGGCACTGACTTGTCTTGCCCATCACACTGTTTCCCACAGTAATTCACATGCTTCCAAGTCCCTGGTGGGTTCCTGATAATCATTCTGCTCAAATTAATTCAATCCAAGAGCATGTTCCTTGATCCAAGATATTTCAGTTCCCTGAAGGGCTCCTTCCCTTGGATAAAAATATCAACAGAGCCATCGTTTTCTAACCAACTGTGGGAAAAATGGGCAGGACAGACCATAGCAAGGGCTGCCCTTGACTTGTACATTTCTGTATACCTAGAGATGCTTTTCTGCCTCATATCAACATGTTTGGCCTTACATATCTGCAAAGTAGCTGTTTTATTAATAAAATGCTCAAAAGCTGTCGGCACATTTTAATAAATTTACTTCCACCTTAAGGCTAACTCAAAACGTTTTGGCAAAGAACAGAACTATGGTGTTTGCTCAGTTGGTAAGGAGCTCTGTTTCTCTGAGCTTTCTGCTCAAGGATGGCCCCAAGATGTGATGGGATACAGCGTTCTGCCTTGGCACACGGCATGAGACATTAAATCTTGTCTTACACTTCAACCACAAGGGTCTCTTATGTTTCTGGAGCTGTTTCATCTTGTCAATCGTTTTGAGTTGTATATTAGATTAGGATTTGCTAGCACTGCAGGGGAGATTCCAAAACTGCCCCAAACAGGTTCTATAAGCCATGAATAGGAAGAACAATGACTTACATTACTTTCGCACATTATATTTTTCAAAGTACTTTCACATACACGATTTCTGAATCGCTTCCCACCAGCTGGCTTCCCCAGGTCAACCTTATGTGCCATTCCCACACGGCTATCTTCAGCACTGATGGAAAGAGGAATGATTTTGTAGGATTTTACAACAGGATGATCACAACGGATGTGGGGGGAGGACAGCTTTGATGTGTAGCCAACCTAATGCATCATCCTCGGATTTTTGTAGGTTAATTGTTATCTCTATCTGAATCTCACAGTGGCAAACGCCAGAAAAGTTATCCCATGGTTCTGGCACCTGAAAGACACACTCTTTTTTGATGTGGAGAAACTCACTGTTCCAAAGGCAACAATGGCTGTCTTTCAAAGCCAGGATAGTTTCACTGACAGAAAATAGCTTAGCACACTCCATCTGGCAGTGCCAGGTCATGCACAGATGAACACTGAATACGTGTGCTGTGATGATTGATAATGATGATGGGGCAAGCGAGGAAAGGTGCCTTGCACAGGGCAAGGTACTCAATAATCGCTGATTGATGAATGGTGACAGCTACTAAATGCCATCCTAAAAGATATCTACTCTTGAAAAGATATGTAGGTTAATTCAAGCTCCCAGATAAAATGCCTGGGATTGAATTGTGCAAGTCTTTCTTAACACAGGCATGCCTGGAGCAGTGGGAAGAAACGCGTAAGTAGTTGTTATAGGTTTCCCCTGCCAAAGGAATAGTGCTCACCCAAGAGAGAAGACTAAGTCCACATCTGCTACAAGGAATATAAATTAGTGCCTGGGCAGGAAGGCCACTAACTTTAGTCTATTTTGCCTATGTTTTGTAGTATGAGCTGGACCCGTGACATAATTTGCAGTGACCAATAGTAAATGAAACGGGGACCCCTTGCTCATAAGTTATTAAGAATTTCAAACATGTTGGCAGCAGAGTATTAAACCAAGAATGCAGTGCTTCTACCGGGGGCCTTGTGTGAAGGCACAGACCGACACCCGTGAAGCTGGTGCTGCGCGTGAGTAACGGTTTGTACGTAATGTTACAGTTATCCTTCTTATTACCTGTAATCGGTGGGCTTTTGGAGTCCCAGATGGCTTGACAGGTGGACAGACCCAGTAACCTGAGTCGGGAATGATTAGGTCAAGTGTTATCTTGGCTCCACATGAAACACTTCCCTCAAACAAGAAACGGAAAATGAATAGGCCACCCGAGGGTTCCTAGAAGCTCCAGGCTAAGGGCTGACCTTGATAATCAAGGGAAAATGTGATTAGGAGTTAACTTCATGAGGTGGGATATAAAGTCATTCCCACCCTGTGAAAAGATGCTCAGTGAACAGAGCCTCAGAAGTTAGCACTCAGTGAAGAAGTGCTAACCCTTTGGGGCTCAAGTCTAATTATCCTGGAGGCAAGCACTAGGGCACCATAGGGCCTGCTAGCCTGGAGTTCTGTTATCAACTGGAAAGTCAGAAACCTGCCATTTAAAATTTTATTTTGACTTGATTTCATTTCCTCTATAGGTTGGATTAATACAGGATGCCCAGCTAAATTTGCATTTCGGACAATCAGGAAATAATATCTTGTGTAAGCATTTCCCAAATATTGCATGGGACATAATTATAATTAACAAGTCATCTGTCATTTACCTGAAATTCAAATTTAACTGGGCACCTTGTGTTTCCTTACTAAATCTGGCAACCTTATTGATAGGTTCTTGATGGTTCTTCCTCCCTATTTTGTAAGGTTCTATAAGAAAATGTCAACTTCTCACAGCTAAGCTAGAATTTGAGGGAGATGACAGTATAATACAGGCAGAAGTGGCCCTGCAGACTGTAGCCAAGCTGCCTGAGTGGAAGGGAAACTCAAATGAACTAAGCAGTGGAGACGCCTCTGTGCCCATCTTCACCTGCGTGTGGTTCTCAACACTCCCTGCACTCTGGGATCACCTGGGGAGTATTAAAGACATTGACACCAAGGTTCTGTACCCCAGAAATCCTTATTTAATTGGTCTGGGAGGTAGCCAGGGCAGAGGGAGTTTTAAAAGTTCCTCAGGTGAGAATTATTGCACTAAAACCCCAGTGGGTTACCGGATTTGGTTTATCAATGGAAGTCACTATTAAAACCACAAGTATATATATCCCCCAAATCCAAGGGTAAGAAATGGATTGGACATTCACTTTAATATCTACAGAAGTGATCATTTCTCTCTTTCATTTTTTCACGTAAAGCACTAAACGCACAAGCTTCATATTAGGACCAGCCAGTACCTGGACTACATCCCCAGATAGTTGCGTTTACTTCATCTGGTGGGGGTCAGAAGTATTTTTAGAGGCCCTCCAGGGATCCTAACAAGGGGTCTCAAGCTTCAGTGTGTATCAGAACCCCTCGGGGAACGTTTTAAACATGAAGATTCCTCCTTGCCCCAAACCAACATCCCACGATGTGTAGGTACTTTAACAAGCTGATTCGTTGCATCTCGGGCGGGTGGTGGGCTCCTCAGTTGCAGGAATCCTCCTCCACCCAGTCTCGCCTTCACAGGACCCAAGAGAGGTGAGGGGTCTGCATGCACTCTATTGGGGGCTGGAACAGTCACTCATATCACTTTATGGTCCCAACAAGAAAAGCAAGGATTGGGGCCAATTCGCCTGCATCCTTCCATGAAGCCGGAGCCGTGGACAACAATGTGATATTTTTAACACATTGAAGAACAGTGTCTCATCACATGACACAGCTGGGCTTCCACATCTACCCCATCCTGATATGTGTCCCCAGGTCCCCCTCACCTCCATCTCTTACACATCTTACCCATCTTTCCAGACCCGGCAGAAATGCCAGCTTCCCTGTGAATCCTTCTCTTGATCTCCATGAAGCAAGAAATTGTGTCTGTCTATTCACTGTATCCCCATCATTCTTTAAATCTCTTGAATGGTATCTATCTTATTCTACCTTGCTCTGTGTGTTTTGCAAACTTAAAATTCCCTGTGAGATTATAAACCTCTTGAAGCTATGCCTCATATCTCTGTGTCCCTTTTAAAATGCCCAGCATCACCACATGAACTGTGTACTGAATTAAATCATGATTGTTGATATAGCATTTCAAGCCTATAGCTAAGAATCCAGGAAACCCACTGCGTTTCAAGTTAAAGGGAGAGCAGCAGAGGTGGCAAGAGAATACAGGAGGATCAGGTTCACTGAATTCATGTTCTCAAGATCAGCATGAAAGGAAAATGCTTACTCCTCTTTCTGTTTTTAAAACAATTATGTTTTCTGGACACAACCACAAATGTAACTTCTGAATATTTTGGAGTTGATTTGGATCTTACCATGAAGAATAATTTACAAATTTTGTTTTCTGAGACTATAAAAGACCTTCCTGTTTGAACTCAAATATTTTTCTTTCTTACAGATTTATCTTCCTTTAAGCCTGGAACCTACACCTACTCTCCCATTCACAGAGACCTGTGAGAATCTAAGTTTACTTCTATCCTTTGAGTGCCTGTGCTTACCACACATTCTGTCACCTGGCCTAAGCCCCGAAGCCTCCTTTTTCCCCTTACAGTTGTTGAAAGCTCTCCAGGAATGTTTGCATGGAGACTGGAGACAGGAGAGCCTGATTGAATTCTGGCTGTGACACTTAATAGCTCTATGACCTCAGGTAACTCAATGCAGCTGCCTTGGGCCTCAGCTTCCACCTCTGAAAAATGGGGACAGTAGTAGCATCTACTATGAATAGTATCAACCACTAGCATCCTATCTAATAGGAGTATTATGAGGATTACAGGCGTTGGCATACACAGAACACTTAAATTACCTAGCACTTGGTAGTTCACCTCTCTTGGCTCTGGGAGACTAGACACATTGTTCTTTCTTACTGGCAGTGAGTACACACACACACACACACACACACACACTCAACCACAGGTAGACATAAACATTAAAGCAAAGATAAGGGGAAAAAAACTACCAAAACTCAATGCAGAAGAAGTACTTCCCAGAACTACTGCTGCCAGTGTCCTTGTCTTGTGGTGAGCCATAGCCACGCCCCGCCTCTTCAGGAGACCCTCCAACACTAGCAGAGCAGTGAGCTTCCTGATCAGACAGTGTCCTCATTTCTGGGGTCAAGAAGCAAGGCCTTGATGACCTAAATCCCTGTGCCTGTGCAGCCATGTGGCTGACAGGATCTTGGTGCTCCGGCCAGTTGTCAGATCTGAGCCTCTGAGGTGGAAGAGCTGAGTTCAGGACATTGGTCCACCAGAGACCTCCTGGCCCCACGTAATATCAAATGGCAAAAGCTCTCCCAGAGATCTCCATCTCAATGCTAAGATGCAGCTCCACTCAAAGACCAGCAAGTTACAGTGCTGGATGCTCTATGCCAAACAACTAGCAAGACAGGAACACAACCCCACCCATTAGCAGAGAGGCTGCCTAAAATCATAATAACTTCACAGACACCCCAAAACACACCACCAGATGCGGTCCTGCCCACCAGAAAGAAAAGATCCAGCATCATCCACCAGAACACAGGCAACAGTCCCCTCCATCAGGAAGTCTACACAACCCACTGAACCAACCTTACCTACTGGGGGCAGACACCAAAAACAACAGGAACTACGAACCTGCAGCCTGCGCAAAGGAGACCCCAAACACAGTAAGTTAAGCAAAATGAGAAGACAGAGAAATACACAGCAGTTGAAGAAGGTAAAAACCCACCAAACCAAACAAATGACGAGGAAATAGGCAGTCTACCTGAAAAAGAATTCAGGGTAATGATAGTAAAGATGATCCAAAATCTTGGAAATAGAATAGAGAAAATACAAGAAACGTTTAACAAGGATCTAGAAGAACTAAACATCAAACAAACTATGATAAACAACACAATAAATGAAATTAAAAATTCTATAGAAGGAATCAATAGCAGAATAATTGAGGCAGAAGAACGGAGAAGTGACCTGGAAGATAAGATAGTGGAAATAACTACTGCATAGCATAATAAAGAAAAAAGAATGAAAAGAATTGAGGACAGTCTCAGAGACCTCTGGGAAAACATTAAATGCACCAACATTTGAATTATAGGGGTCCCAGAAGAAGAAGAGAGAAAGAAAGGGACTGAGAAAATATTTGAAGAGATTATAGTTGAAAACTTCCCTAATATGGGAAAGGAAATAGTCAAACAAGTCCAGGCAGCAAAGAGAGTCCCATACAGGATAAATCCAAGGAGAAACATGCCAACACATATTAATCAAACTATCAAAAGTTAAATACAAAGAAAAATATTAAAAGCAGCAAGGGAAAAGCAACAAAAAACATACAAGGGAATCCCCATAAGGTTAACAGTTCAGAGTTCAGCAGAAACTCTGCAAGGCAGAAGAAAGTGGCAGGACATAGTTAAAGTGATAAAAGGGAAAAACCTACAACCAAGATTACTCTACCCAGCAAGGATCTCATTCAGATTTGATGGAGAAATCAAAAGCTTTTCAGACAAGCAAAAGCTAAGAGAATTCAGTACCACCAAATCAGCTTTAAAACAAATGCTAGAGATTCCCTGGTGGCGAAGTGGTTGAGAATCCGCCTGCCGATGCAGGGGACATGGGTTCGTGCCCTGGTCCGGGAGGATCCCACATGCCACGGAGCAGCTGGACCCGTGAGCCATGGCCGCTGAGCCTGTGCGTCTGGAACCTGTGCTCTGCAACGGGAGAGGCCACAACAGTGAGAGGCCCGCTAACCCCCCAAAAAAAACAAACAAAAAAAAACCAAATGCTAAAGGAATTTCTCTAGACAGGAAACACAAGAGAAGGAAAAGACCTACAATAACAAACCCAAAACGATTAAGAAAATGGTAATAGAAACATACATATTGATAACTACCTTAAATGTAAATGGATTAAATGCTCCAACCAAAGGACACAGACTGGCTGAATGGATACAGAAACAAGACCCGTATATATGCTGTCTACAAGAGACCCACTTCAGACCTAGGGACACATACAGACTGAAAGTGAGGGGATGCAAAAAGATATTCCATGCAAATGGAAATCAAAAGAAAGCTGGAGTAGCAATTCTCATAACAGACAAAATAGACTTTAAAATAAAGACTATTACAAGAGACAAAAAAGGACACTACATAATGGTCAAGGGATCAATCCAAGAAGAAGATATAACAATTGTAAATATTTATGCACCCAACATAGGACCACCTCAATACATAAGGCAAATGCTAACAGCCATAAAAGGGGAAATCAACAGTAATACAATAATAGTGGGGGACTTTAACACTCCACTTACACCAGTGGCTAGATCATCCAGACAGAAAATTAATAAGGAAATACAAGCTTTAAATGACACAACAAACCAGATAGATTTAATTGATATTTATAGGACATTCCATGTGAAAGTGTCAGAATACACTCTTTTCTGAAGTGCACATGGAACATTCTCCAGGATACATCACTTCTTGGGTCACAAATAAAGCCTCAGTAAATTTAAGAAAATTAAAATCATATCAAGCATCTTTTCCAACCACAATGCTATGAGATTAGAAATGAATTACAGGAAAAAACTGTAAAAAGCACAAAGACATGGAGACTAAACAATACACTACTAAATAACCAAGAGATCAATGAAGAAACCAAAGAGGAAATTAAAAAATGTCTAGAAACAAATGACAATGAAAACACGACGACCCAAAACCTATGGGATGCAGCAAAAGCAGTTCTAAGAGGGAAGTTTATAGCAATACAATCCTACCTCAAGAAATAAGAAACATCTTAAATAAACAACCTAACCTTACACCTAAAGCAATTAGAGAAAGAAGGACAAAAAGACCCCAAGTTACCAGAAGGAAAGAAATCATAAAGATCAGATCAGAAATAAATGAAAAAGAAATGAAGAAAACAATAGCAAAGATCAATAAAACTAACAGCTGGTTCTTTGAGAAGATAAACAAAATTGATAAACCATTGGCCAGACTCATCAAGAAAAAAAAGGGAGAGGACTCAAATCAACAGAATTAGAAATGAAAAGGGAGAAGTAACAACTGACACTGCAGAAATACAAAGGATCATGAGAGATTACTACAAGCAACTATATGCCAATAAAATGGACAATCTGGAAGAAACAGACAAATTCTTAGAAAAGCACAACCTTCTGAGACTGAACCAGGAAGAAACAGAAAATATAAACAGCCCAATCGCAAGCACTGAAATTGAAACTGTGATTAAAAATCTTCCAACAAACAAAAGCCCAGGACCACATGGCTTCACAGGCGAATTCTATCAAACATCTAGAGAAGAGCTAACACCTATCCTTCTCAAGCTCTTCCAAAATATAGCAGAAGGAGGAACACTCCCAAAATCATTCTATGAGGCCACCATCAACCTGATAGCAAAACCACACAAAGATGTCACAAAAAAAGGAAACTACATGCCAATATCACTGATAAACATAGACACAAAAATCCTCAACAAAATACTAGCAAACAGAATCCAACAGCACATTAAAAGGATCATACACCATGATCAAGTGGGGATCATTCCAGGAATGCAAGGATTCTTCAATATACGCAAATCAATCAATGTGATACACCATATTAACAAATTGAAGGAGAAAAATCATATGATCATCTCAATAGATGCAGAACAAGCTTTTGACAAAATTCAACACCCATTTATGATAAAAACCCTTCAGAAAGTAGGCATAGAGTGAACTTACCTCAACATAATAAAGGCCATATATGACAAACCCACAGACAACATCATCTTCAATGGTGAAAAACTGAAACCATTTCCACTAAGATCAGGAACAAGACAAGGTTGCCCACTCTCACCACTATTATTCAATATAGTTTTGGAAGTTTTAGCCACGGCAATCAGAGAAGAAAAAGAAATAAAAGGAATCCAAATCAGAAAAGAAGAAGTAAAACTCAATGTTTGCAGATGACATAATACTATACATAGAGAATCCTAAAGATGCTACCAGAAAACTACTAGAGCTAATCAATGAATTTGGTAAGGTAGCAAGATACAAAATTAATGCACAGAAATCTCTGGCATTCCTATACCTTAATGATGAAAAATCTGAAAGAGAAATTAAGGAAACATTCCCATTTACCACTGCAACAAAAAGAATAAAATACCTAGGAATAAACCTACCTAAAGAGACAAAAAACCTGTATGCACAAAACGGTAAGACACGGATGAAAGAAATTAAAGATGATACAAACAGATGGAGAGATATACCATGTTCTTGGATTGGAAGAATCAACATTGTGAAAATGACTCTACTACCCAAAGCAATCTACAGATTCAGTGCAATCCCTATCAAACTACCAATGGCATTTTTCACAGAACTAGAACAAAAAAATTCACAATTTGTATGGAAACACAAAAGACCCCGAATAGTCAAAGCAATCTTGAGAAAGAAAACAAGCTGGAGGAATTAGGCTCCCTGACTTCAGACTATACTACAAAGCTATAGTAATCAAGACAGTATGGTACTGGCATAAAAACAGAAATATAGATCAATGGAACAGGATAGAAAGCCCAGAGATAAACCCACGCACATATGGTTACCTTATCTTTGATAAAGGAAGCAAGAATATACAATGGAGAAAATACTGCCACTTCATTAAGTGGTGCTGGGAAAACTGGACAGCTACACATAAAAGAATGAAATTAGAACACTCCCTAACACCATACACAAAAATAAACTCAAAATGGATTAAAGACCTAAATGTGAGGCCAGACACTATAAAATTCTTAGAGGAAAACATAGGCAGAACACTCTATGACATAAATCACAGCAAGATCCTTTTTGACCCACCTCCTAGAGAAATGGAAATAAAAACTAAAATAAACAAATGGGACCTAATGAAACTCAAAAGATTTTGCACAGCAAATGAAACCATGAACAAGATGAAAAGACAACCTTCAGAATGGGAGAAAATATTTGCAAACGAAGCAACTGACAAAGGATTAATCTCCAAAATATACAAACAGCTCATGGAGCTCAATATCAAAAAAACAAACAATTCAATTAAAGAATGGGTGGAAGACCTAAATAGACATTTCACCAATGAAGACATACAGATGGCCAAGCGGCACATGAAAAGATGCTCAACATCACTAATTATTAGGGAAATGCAAATCAAAGCTACAATGAGGTATCACCTCACACCAGTCAGAATGGCCGTTGTCAAAAAATCAAGAAACAATAAATGCTGGAGAGAATGTGGAGAAAAGGGAACCCTCCTGCACTGTTGGTGGGAATGTAAATTGATACAACCACTATGGAGGACAGTATGGTGGTTCCTTAAAAAATTAAAAATAGAACTACCATATTTTTATATGGTAGTTTAAATTAACATTTTATGAGAAATGTTAATTTCAAGAAGAAATCTTTATAATACACTGTTCAGTATATATAATAGGAAATTTAAAAATATTTACATACGCTTGACCTTTGAACAACATGCAGTTGAGCTGCGTGAGTCCACTTATACTCGAAGTTTTTATGGTAGTAAATACTACAGCACTACACATTCGCGGCAATCCCAGCAATCCCACTACTGGGCATATACCCTGAGAAACCATAATTCAAAAAGAGTCATGTACCACAACGTTCATTGCAACACCATTTACAATAACCAGGCCATGGAAACAACCTAAGTGTCTATTGACAGATGAATGGATAAAGAAGATGTGGTACATATATACAATGGAATATTACTCAGTCATAAAAAGAAATAATTGAGTTATTTGTAGTGAGGTGGACCGACATACAGACTGTCATACAGAGTGATGTAAGTCAGAAAGAGAAAAATGAATACCGTATGCTAACTCATATATATGGAATCTAAAAAAAATAGACTCTGAGGAACCTAGGGGCAGAACAGGAATAAACACACAGAGGTAGAGAATGGACTTGAGGACACGGGGAGAGGGAAGGGTAAGCTGGGACGAAGTGAGAGAGTGGCATGGACATATATACACCACCAAATGTAAAATATATAGCTAGTGGGAAGCAGGTGCATAGCACAGGGAGATCCACTCGGTGCTTTGTTTCCCCCCTAGAGGGGTGGGATAGGGAGGGTGGGAGGGAGACGCAAGAGGGAGGAGATATGGGGATATATGTATATGTATAGCCGATTCACTTTGTTATAAAGCAGAAACTAACACACCATTGTAAAGCAATTATACTCCAATAAGGATGTTAAAAAAAAGAAAAGATTAAAAAAAAAAAAACTCATTGCTAACAATAGTGTAAGAAGTGAGCATCCTGTACACCTTTGGTGTGACTACAAATTAGCCAATATTTCCAGAAAGTAAATATTATGAGGATCTTAAAAATATTAAAACGTCATGATTTAGAAACATTATGTCTGGAAATCAATCTGAAAGGGGAAAAAACCCCAAAGACATGGTTTAGGCACAACGAAGCCCATGAAAGTGTTATTTTTAATAAAGAAATTGGAAATTATTTAAATGCCCAATACTAGGAAATGATTAATACATTATGGTTTACCCACAGGATGAAATATTATGAATCCATGAAAAGTGTTATTTATGAGAAATGTTAATTTCAAGAAGAAATCTTTATAATACACTGTTCAGTATATATAATAGGAAATTTAAAAATATTTACATACGCTTGACCTTTGAACAACATGCAGTTGAGCTGCGTGAGTCCACTTATACTCGAAGTTTTTATGGTAGTAAATACTACAGCACTACACATTCGCGGTTGGCTGAATCCGGGGATGTGGAATCATGAATATGGAAGGCTGACTATATGGAGGGTAATTTTCATTGGCACAGAGGGTCAGTGCCCCTGATCCCCACATTGTTCAAAGGTCAGCTGTACAGCATTATTTCAATACTGTAACAATTATAGAGAGAGAAAAGTACTGAGGAAAAAAGTAAAATATTTCTGGATGGCAGGGTTCTACTTTAACTTCTTTCTTTGTAGTTTATAAATTTTAAAAAAAACACAGTACCGTGGGCTTCCCTGGTAGCACAGTGGTTAAGAATCCGCCTGCCAATGCAGGGGACATGGGTTCGAGGCCTGGTCCAGGAAGATCCCACATGCCCCAAAGCAACTAAGCCCGTGCGCCACAACCAGTGAGCCCGTGTGCCACAACTACTGAAGCCCGCGCGCCTAGAGCCCATGCTCTGCAACAAGAGAAACCACCGCAATGGTAAGCCTGTGCACCACAACGAAGTGCAGCCCCCGCTCACTGCAACTAGAGAAAGCCCACGTGCAGCAACGAAGATCCAACACAGCCAATAAATAAATAAATAAAATAAATTTTCCAAAAAATAAATAAAAACACAGTACCAGTATAATTTTAAAAATCACTTGGGAAAGGACATAACATAGAATATGGACACCAGAATTAGTTCATTCATTGTATAGAAATTTCAAAACATTTTATGTGATGTTGAGAAAAGCTTTAGAGATTAAACTGCTCCTACCTGAAATGGGGTAAAGCATATTTGCGCAATAACCTACCTTATTTATCACACGATCTTTCTCTCTCATAGGCTAAGAACAGTTCAAAGAAAGATGAAAACAAAACAACACACATACACACCCCAACACACACACACACCCTCAGGCCACTCAGTAAAGCATGAGAGGGAGAAAAGGGAGTAATAAGGAGCGTAGCTTGTTCCAGCTTCTAAGAGCTACTTATTTGCGGATCGTCTCCATCACCTTTCTAACCAACATTGCCAAAGTGGAAACATTCATGAAGACTCATAACCCCTGTCTGGTTTAGATGAGATGACGTGGTGGAGAGCCTTCCAGGTGTAGAACACTACACAGACGCGATGGTCACCACAACTGGCAGGGGCTCTCTCTCAGGAAGGCTTGATCCAAGAGAGTGTGACCCCAGGAGGGGGCTGGGAAAGGTGGGAAAAGCAGACAACCGTGGGGTCTGAATGAAAAAACATCTCCTAACCCGCTCCTACTGCCAGAGCCACTGAGTGTTTCCATATTCAGCATAACTTACATGAATCTCATAATGCCTTAAATCCAACTGCAAGCAGGCTTGGTGAGGAGTGTCTACAGTTGGGGTGGTGGAGGGATCGAAACCACTCCTATTGTGGAGTAGCCCAGAGCAGCTCTGCCCCGAGATGTTTTTGATGGCATATTCCCAAGAATGACTAGTGTTCTCATGCACTGATAGATGAGAAACAACACACCTTCAAATTCAGTGAGGGGGAAAAAAATCCTTGCTATCTCTTGTGGAAAGGTAATGGCCATCCAGGAGTTCCCAGTACAAAAGAAAAACATGGAGCTTAGTGAAGAGGATTAAACTGCCTCATCCATCAGAGGCAAAAACAGAGTCAAAAATCCATGAGCAGTCCCAGAAGGCGTCGGATGGACCCCACCATCCACCTTGGAACGTCAGAGAGGAGCGAGTGTGGGTCTTTGAGATGCGCCCCCATCACAGCCTCCTCTCACACTTGATCTGGAGCCTGACAGCTACCCAATCCAGTGAGGCCAACAAGAAGATGATTTAACAAATCAGATCCCAAGAAGAATAAGAGAGCAAAATTATTTTAATTGTTAAATTTGGAAGAAGCAAAGCCATCCTAAACTATTGAGGAGCATGGTGTACGGTAGAAATGGCATCCAGGAGCCCGTGGAGTAAACTTGCCCTCAGATGTGCTTTGTTTGACTATTACATTGTTCAGAAAAATCTATACATGATCTGCCAACGTTTTAAAATCAGGAAATTTCATGCAAAAATACTGATTCCTGGCTTCTCTTTAAAAAAAAAAAATGAAATGGACAACGCTGCAGAATGATCTATATTCTGTCAGCAGAAATGAAGAAGTGACACCCTGTAGACAGGGCATGCAATGTGGCCAGGAGCCCACTGCACTGATTTATGTATTTGCCAGGACCCTATAATGGGCAATGAGTCCACACTCCCTGAATCACAGGTGATACAAGTAAATGTAACAACATCTCACCCTACTGCAGCTTGTAGAAGAGACTGACATTTTCTTCCTCCCCTTTCTTTGAACTTTACTAGGCAAAAACAAAAGTCAACAATAAAAAAATTTCATTTTTTTTAAAGAAACAAAAACATATTGAGTGAGAGATAAAAGAGGGATAATTCTCCTTTTATTGTTGGGGTTACTAATGAGTCCATTTGAGTCCTCTTTGGAATGGATAAGAGAATTCATCTGTTTGGAGGGGAGGATGGAAGGTGAGAAATTTGTCTTATTCTCTAGAAAGTCTTCTGCAGCCTGAATGTCTCTAACGACAAGCAGAATTAAGGAGAAGAAGCAGATCTATGGAAATGCAAAATTTCCCTGTCATGAGAATAAATCCTAAAAGATAAATTTTTAGCTTCAACATAGACTGAAGTTATAGCTTTTTGACAAATGATGTTCTGGGTTGTCATGACAACTGGGCCTGTTAGAGGTGTACATAGAGGCCTGCCCATAAATCAGAACACTTTAGGAAGGGGTTAAAACAAACATTTCTAGACTATTCCCAAGATGTAGTGCCAAAAATGTAATTACAGACATTTGTATCAGTCTGCCATAAAGCATGACAGCTCCAATTTTACAAAATGTTAATTTAAAAAATCTATTAAACCCATGTCCCTCTGAGAGAAATTAATATCACACCTAAGGTTGGGAGTCAGTGCAACTCAGAGGCTGTGAAAATTGGGATGGCAGAGTCAGAAAGAGAGGCTTAGACGCAGACTAATCCATAAGCATTTTAGTGAAGAGTTTGGGGTAGATTCTGACCCTCCAGAGAAGAAATGCTCAGGGCAGATGACAGTGCTCAGAGCTTTCTACGAGCTTGAGAGAACTCAAAAAAGCAAAGATTTGGAGATGTCATTAGAAAGGAAAAGCTGATAGACGGAGGTTAGCTCACCTGGAAATAGAGGGATGAAGCACCGAAGAATCATTCAATCCAGGAGGACACAGACAACAAGCAATAAAGCATTAGCAACTTCCACTGAGGTCAGGAAAAATGAGAGTTAGCTTAAAATCAGACACTAGAAAAATGCTTCTTAACTTAAAGGTCAGGAGATTCCACTCCAAGGGTCACAAATTGGCAGCCTGAGGCCAAATTGAGTGCAGAGAGAAGTTCTTTCTGGCCTGCACAGTGTTCTTTTAAAAATGTACAGTGTTTGCCAACATTTAAAAATCAGGAGATTTGACATAACATTCTGGCTTCTTCTCTTTAAAAAGCAGATTATCTGGCAGCAACAGGCCTGGATTCCTGTGTGGCTGGTGAGAGGAGATGGGTTCAGAGAGCATAAACTCCATGAGGACAGAGCTTCGCCTTGTCCAGTCCTGTGGCCTGAGCACCAAGAACAGTGCAGGGCATGTAGTAGATGTAGAAGGTACACAACTATGTTTGAATGGATAAGAGCAGCAGCTGCCCTCTTTATATAAGACATGTACTCTCCGGGTGATTCCCCGCCCACACTGTTACCTGCCTGGCCCCTAAAGGCATTTGAGTTTTCCACTTTGCACTGTAAGATTTTGTTTAGTTGGGACACTCCATGTTGCCTCATGACATGAATTCCCCATGGAACCCATTCTCATGGCCTCATGTGCGGGCCACTGAAGCAAAATGACAATGCAAATAATATTCTTTAAGGACTTAAATCATCCAAAAACAAGCTTCCCTTAGAGAGTTGGCATCAACGTTCATCCTGCAGGCAGAAAGCAGGCCTAAGAGACTTGCCAGAACCTCTTCCAGTGCTTGGAACAGAGCAAGCATCACTGACAGGCTTCAGATCTGAGCATTCACTTATTCATTCAACAAACACTGAACCATTTCTAAGTGCTAGTGGCCATGTGATATGTCTCTTGATAGGCAGAGATTTAAATTTTTATTAAATGAATGAATAAGTAGTGGGAACCACTACAGACAAGAAATACATTGTGAATCTGTTATGTGCCAGGTATATACATACTTAACTAAACCTCGACCTGTGTGTTAGAAATTATTGTCCCTATTTTGTAGAAAAGGAAGCTGAGACTTGGGTCCGCAGCACGGGCAGAACAGGGATTTGAGCTTAGATCTGCTTGGCAGCCCCACTGTGTGCAATCCAGTATGCTACCAACCTCTGAGCTAAACTCTGTTCTCAAGGGGAGTGGGTTCAATAGTGGCCTCCAAAAAGATATTTTCAATTCTAATCCCTAGAACCTGGGAAGGTGATCTTATGTGGAAAAAAGTCTTTGCAGATGCAATTAAGGAGCTCAAGATGCCATCATCCTGGATTGAGGGTGGGCTCTTAATCCAGTGACCATTATCCTTTAAGAGGAAGAGAAGACAGAGACGCAGGGAGAAGACGGCGATGTAAAGACAGAGGCAGAGACTGGAGTGATGTGTCTACAAGCCAAGGAGCTCCCGGAAGTATCAGCAGCCACCAGAAGCTGGCAAAGAGGCATGGGACCAACCTTCTGTCAGATCTGCTAGGACGAACCAACCCTGCCAACACCTCAACTTCAGACTTCTGGCCTCCACAATGATGACAGAATACTGTTGTTGGAAGCCACCGAGCGTGTGGTCATTTGTTACAGCAGCCCTAGGAAACTAATACATTAAAATATTCCTGGTGCACGGAATGGAGACGCTCCCCAGAAAACTGTGTCTGTACTGTACACGGTGAGGATTAGGCTGCATTCCAGATCCTAAAAATTTACTGATCTTCTTCACTTCAGAATCTCCCTATTTCTGAACAAGCCTTTCAGCCTGAGGCCTTACGCAGCTGTATCCAAAAACCAGCTCGAATCTCTACAAAAGTGAACTCAACTGAGAATTACATATACTTCCTTTGCTTCTTTGCAAGTACAGTGAGTACCTCTGTCAAGAATCTCAAATTCAATATAAAGCAGCAAGAGAGGACCCAGGCTCTCCTCACCAGAGGATCAAATATGGAGCAATGCTACTACGGGAGGATAGGAAAGAAGGTGTGAATTCTGTGTGAGCCATTCTGGGGAAGCTTCTGGGAGAAAGGCGAGGATTGAGCTGGGTCTTGAAAAAGGACAAAAGTAAGGATAATCATCGTGACAATGCTATTATCTACTGAGCACCTACAACATGTCACATGTAGTCTTACTGACCTGCCATAAGTTTCCCATGTAATTATCCAAGTTACCCCACAAGCTCAACCTCTGCCCCCATCATTTTCTTGAGGGGAAATCTGAGACTGAGAAGGGCATGCCAAGTTCAAGGTCACCCAGTCAGTAAGTGGCAGGACTCTGACAGCTGAATGTACAGGTGGTGAGAGGAGGAGGGTCAAACCAGGTGGCGTGAGTGCCTTGGGAAAGAGGAATAGAGGTGATAGATGGGGATGACGTGGCTACAAAGACAGGCGGGACGGAAAATGCCCTTTTGAGGAGCTTGGACATGATCCGCTTAGCTGTGTCAGTTGCCAGAGGTATATGAGTACAGGCCCAACCAACGCAAGTCTGTATCTTGGGAGGAAAATTTCGGACTTGGGGATAGAAGCAAGGGGACAAGAACACCCGTTTGCTCCTCTCAAATATGAAGGGCCTGAGGGAAGGCAGGGGGGATGGGAGTGGGAAACACAGGGCAGGTGTGAAAGACTGGGGAGCAAGACCTGACTTGACTTCAGGACGGCCTTCAAGAGGTGAGGGCGAGGAAGCCGTCCTGGCTCACCCGGAGGTTTGGAGGGAGGAGTGAGCCGTTAACCACAGCAGAGGACACAGGGCAAGGGCTGCAGGGGCCAACATGGTGAATTCCGTTAAAAAAAAAAAAATCTGGGGCTTCCCTGGTGGCGCAGTTGTTGAGAGTCCGCCTGCCGATGCGGGGGACACGGGTTCGTGCCCCGGTCCGGGAAGATCCCACATGCCGCAGAGCGGCTGGGCCCGTGAGCCATGGCCGCTGAGCCTGCGCGTCCGGAGCCTGTGCTCCGCAACGGGAGAGGCCACTACAGTGAGAGGCCCGCGTACCGCAAAAAAAAAAAAAAATCTGATTTTTTTGCCTCTGGGTCCCTCACACTCCAGAGATGTCTGGTTAGCAGATGGTGCTGTAGCTTCTACCTTTTTGCCTGCCTCCAATGGATTCCCTGCAAGGCGAACTGGTTGGAGTTTAGAGGGTATATCTTTAAATTAAACACATGAAGAATTTTCAGCTCTCCAAAGGAAATAGGACACTCTAGGTTTGAATCAGGCAAGATGTGTCTTGTAAGCCCAGAGCTCAGCACTGGGGCACAGAGCACCCCAAACACTGTCGGCATCTCAGATATGAACCACCAAACTCAGTGAGGAAAACTTGGAGCTGGGAGCTCCAAGCTTCCGGCTCGCAGGAGCCCTCTCAGTTCTGACTAGGAAGTTGCTGGCTTACAGCACCTTCCTAGTTTCTATCGACCTGCCCCCCGCCTTCTCCAAAGAGCCACGCTGTCCTCCCTCCAGGCAACCCAAGAGGATGAGACCAGCTAGGAGTCTGGAGTCAACACACCAAGTAGTCAGGATCTAAGATAATCCAAACTCTGCACCCTGATCTCTTTCTGGAAAAAGTGTCAATAAGCAGGGGACTGGACTGGTGTCAGAAGATCGAGGTTCAAATTCTGACTTGACCTGTGATTCTTATTACCTATGGGCTTGGCAAGGTCACAGCTCTCGGTGGTGGGATGTGCTGGGGCCCCTGGGGCCCCTGCTCTTGTGCGCCCAGCCCGGGCAGCAGCCAGCGCCTGCATCTCTTTGCTGGAGGACTGCCCTTGAGCTACTGGAGCCCACTTTTGCCTGTTGGGACCCTCAGCCAATGATCTGTGGGTACACGAATACGAAAACCCAAGTACCAAATCTCTGGGGGGCAACTTACACTCAGGGTTTCCCCCTCCACCGGGCTTTGTCTGAAACCATTCTCCTGTGAGGCCCCTGCCCTGTCCTGCCTTCCCCACTCCTCCCCCAGGCATCCCTGGGACACCCCCTTCACCCGTCACTCCCAAGGGCATCCTCAGGGCAGAGTCAGCCTCCAGGAAGCTCAACCAAAAGACCAGTGTCTGCTCTAGGCCATTATGGAGGAACGTACCCTAAAGGCAGCACGCTGAACATCCAGTACAAGGGTCACAAGAGGCAAAATCTGGCAAAAAGACGTGTTTTGTTTGGCTCGTGGAGACTGTAAAAAATGTGAAGGGCCTTGCCAACACTTAAAAACTGGGAGATTTCACACAAAACCCCAGATCTCCCCTTGCCTTGAAAAATCAGAAGATCTGGCTACCCTGAGTCTGCATTGCTGCACAGCAACATTGGCTGGGGCGGAGGGCAGCTGTGCCCATGCACGGGGCCAATCCCCGCTGGCCCACCTACTCATTCCCATGACCCTTCTGGTCTCCGGAGTCAGTGGAGTTGGCAACCTATGGTGCAGCCCCATAGAAAGCACTCAGTAAAGTCTGCTGAATCCGAATAAGGATTTTTCTTGAAAATGATTCAACTCCAGGCTGCCGGAGAGCAGGGGTGAAGAATTGTGTAAGAGGACGCCTCTGTCTTTTCCTCTCCAGCTCTTTCCTCATGCCTGGCAAGGTACTGATGTACACTTCCATAAACACTCTTCCGAAAGAAGCTGAATCGATGAGGAGAGCTGCCACAACAGAACATTTGTTTGACAGGGAACACAAATTGAAACGAAATCGAATCACTGGTGGTTTGGGGAGATAGACGAGAAAAACAAAAGCAGGTCTTAGTTTCAGATGTTGCTTCATGTTGCCATAAATAAAAGGATGGCTGCATTTTAAACTTTTCAAAAATTTCAAAATGTTGACTTGCCCAGTCTGTGTAGTTAAAAAAAAAAAAAAAAACTGATTATAGCTGAAGCCCTTTAAACCAGTGTAACTGGTAGGAGGTCATTTAAGGAAGTAACGGTTCCCTTGAATACTGGAACCCAATGGTCCAAGCAGGAGTGTTCAGGGCACTGTCAGATGGGCAGTATGATTTACAGAGAGTGGGGGAAGCAGAAATTATCCAGTACATTGCTTAAGTGGAGCTCAGATAATACTGGTCCTATTGTATGAGAGCACTCTGTGGACCCTCAACTTCAGGGAGCATGATTGATCAAGCCACACCCTGAAATCCATCTGTACTCTGAAATCCACCCCCTCGTTTGCACAGAGTCCGTGCCCCCATGGGCTGCTCCAGCACCAATGACTGAGTGTGGTCAGAAATTCTAAGGCAGACGCATCCCAGGAGACCAGGGACACCTCTGATGGCCCACTCTGGCTCACAGACTCCCAGAAGCCCCAAATCACCCAGATCTACCCCTAATAGCTCTGCCCACACTTCCTCAGATTGAATGGCAGTCTGGGATGCTTGACCCAGCCTTTCTTCTCTCCCCCCGTCCCCCGTGGCCATGCTTGCACTGCACTCTGATGCTCCGCTGTCTTCTCCAGTTCCTTCTCCATTTTCTCATGCAAGAGTTTCTCCTGATTAAAAATCCTTGCAGCTTTAATCCCCTCTTGGCGCCCGCTTCTCTAAGGACACATTCTGCATTTGAAAATTCCTCCTGCCTGTATTCCGAAAAATCTGTCAGCTCTACCTAATAATAAGAGGCTCCCGAGTTCTGTGAGGTAACAGGAATCCAAAGAAGGAAGTACTTACAAAATGAGCTTAAGATGAGTGGGCTTCAAGGAACTGGGTATGGAGTCGAGAGAAAAAGAAAAAGGAGGAGGAGACAGCTTCTCAGTAGTTCCTCCGTTTTGACACTTTTCTACTGAGAAAATGGGCAGGGAGATCCCCAAAAGATGAGTTCACACCTCTGGGAAAAACTTCCTGAGACTTTCCAGATTACCTGTCTTGCTCTAGAGTCCCAGCTGTTAAATTGCCATTTGGGGACGAGATGTACAGTCCTTTAGAAAATTGCTGTCCACACCCCAGACCTCAACCTTTCCGACTGTCGTTTTGTGGAAAGGCAGAAAAAGGGAAGTTCACTGCCTGTGTGAAAATGCAAAATGTGCCTTACAACCAAGAAAAGAAAGAACACAGTAAGACACACACACACACACACACACACACACACACACACACACACTTATGATGCTAAGAGGGTTAATGTTAAAAGGAAGGCTTCAGGCTGGTTACTTCATAATTCACAGCAAAACAGAAAAGGGAGACAAAATCAGCAGCATCGTTTATAAGCCCTGGAAAATGGAAGTCTCCAAGCTGTCATAAATAAGGATGGAAGCATTTGCCAAGTCAGAAATTTTGCCAAGTTTGAAATCCACTCAATCCTTCTATCTTGGAGCTCAGAATGGAACACCAACCTTTTGGGATTTGTAATAACTTTTTCTCAGCAAAACTTTTTGCTATTTATAAGGGAGTAAAAACAAAAAGCAAAAAAATACAATATGGAAAGTCTTTCTTTAAAGGAGCATTAACGCCAAGTGAGCATTAATGGGGAGGGGATAATGGTAAAAATGGTATAGGTACTGGGATTAACTTCCCATTTATTCAAACAAGGCTTAACATATGCAATATTCCTATTCCACAAGTGTATGTGTATATATGTGTATGTGTGTGTATGTGTGTGTGTGTGTGAATTGAGTCTTTCCTTGATGGTATCTCTCTCTTGCTTTCTCTCTCTCTCTCTCTCATTCAGACACACACACCATCCCACTTCAATGAACATATTCCACCCAACCAATTGTAAATTTAAAGTTTAATTGTGAAAATTAAAGAAAGGATAAAGCATATTTGTGTGTGTTTGTGTTGGGTGGAAAGGGAACCAGAGGAAAAGTAGAGGGGAAAAATAATAAAAGGAGAAGAGAAAATAGGTACCAAGGTACCAAGGTCTGGGATAGCTTTCACCAGTTTACACTGGGTCAGAAAGAATTAGAGCCACCAAGGTGAAGCGCAGAGGTCTGATGACTATCTCGGAGCAGGCAGCCGAGGCTCCCACAAGAGACAAAAAAAGCACTGTCCTTAGAGAGTCAGGGCCAAAAGCATGGATTTCCTAGGCAGAGAGATCTTATTTGTGTGACCTTGCACAAGTTACTTAACTTTCCAAGCCTTTTTTTCCTCGTGTGTAAAGTATGCATGATAACAGTGTCAACATTACAGACACCGTAACTGTATAACCATAGCCCAGGAGGTCAAAGATGGTGTCTGTTTTGATAACTGTGGTAATCCCCCCAATGCCTGGCTCATGTCTGACCTATAATTAACAATTAATACTTATTGAATTTTGAATAGACTTGATCTAAGATAAAACAAGATCATGTATTAAAGAATTTAGTATACTTATGTCTCAGTTGGAGTCGTGTCAAGTAAAAAGAATTCATGGGATGATGTAGAGACATACGGGCAGGTTAAAGGGACGCACAAGAGGCAGTGAGGCATGGAGACGGACCATAGTGGGAAGCTTTTCCCACCTCTAGGGTTGAAGGGACAGAGGAGCCCATCGGCATTCAACTCAACAGTATTTAGAGCAGGAGGGCCATGGAGAGGTAGCTGGCCTCCCCTAAATCCAGGTGCCTGGGCAAATGCAGAGAGAAAACGTTGTCCAGGGAGTAATCTCTGAAAAGCCTGAAGCACCCTAATAGACTGTCTTAGTTCATGTTAAAAACCTAGAACTCCCCCAAAAGGCCAAACAGTGCTGGCGCCTCTATACTTCCCACCCGGCTCAAGGGTCTTTAGTGAAATTGCATGAGCTTTATCTGAAGCTGAATGCCAATTCTTAAAGCAATCTAATCTACAGTTTCATTTAGCGATTCAGCATGACTAATTACTGTATGATGAGAATTAGTAGAAAGGGATGGAAGGGTGGCAAATCAACACAAAAGAGGCTTTGCCTTTCCTCCTTGAGAATACAATAAATTCTTTAAAAGAAGAGAGAGAGAGAGAACTGTCTGTTCATTAGTTTATGGCTGAGCAGAAATTTTAATTCAGTAAACACAGGCACCGGGGTCTCGCGGTATGTGAGATGTGACTTGACCAAATGACTGGAAAATTAGCATGTGCCCTTGGCAGTCTCTCTCAGTCACTGGCTGCAGACAAGACATGAGGGGACAGGAGCGACGATGTGACCACACTGCTCAGATGCTGGCCTGTCTCGTTGTGTTTCCGAGGCAAGGAGCCGCTCAGGCATCTCCCAACACCTTGTTCCAAAGTGCAGATCCTCTCCAAGGAGGT
Organism: Globicephala melas; assembly: GCF_963455315.2. Taxonomy (NCBI): domain Eukaryota; kingdom Metazoa; phylum Chordata; class Mammalia; order Artiodactyla; family Delphinidae; genus Globicephala; species Globicephala melas. Next base: position 83,210,351 of record NC_083319.1, on the reverse strand, counting down.
GGCAAGATGTGTCCTCAAGCGAAGCTTCCCACCACGTCCCAGACCCACACCCTCCCCAAGGTGGTTTCCCTGCCATCACATACACTCACTGAAGAGCAGTGATTGCTCCTTTTGAATGAGAAGTACTCCAGCTCAAGAGAGAAGAGAAAATTCGCTTTACAACCATGAAAACCAACAAATCCTTCTTCAGGTACAACGGACAAAGCAAACATGCTCTGGGTTTTCATTAGCTAATTAGCAACAAACACATACTGGATGCAACTTCTCTGTTTCATAAGGTAAAATTTAGAAAGCACGTGCCAAGTTCACTATGGTGCCACAGACTGGCGAGTCAAGATTGGCAAGGGCTTTGTGAGAGGCACGAATTACTGGGGGTAATGGGGAGGTGTTTACTGGGATAGAAGAGCCTCTCCAGTGACTTCAATTAGCCTTACAATCCTGCATCTTTTTTGAATATAAATTTATGTATTCATTTATTTATTTTTGGCTGTGTTGGGTCTTCCTTGCTGTGCGTGGGCTTTCTCTAGTTGCAGCGAGCGAGGGCTACTCTTCGTGGCAGTGCGCGGGCTTCTCACTGCAGTGGCTTCTCTTGTTGCGGAGCACGGGCTCTAGGAGCGCAGGCTTCAGTAGTTGTGGTGGGCAGCCTCAGTAGTTGTGGCTCATGGGCTCTAGAGCGCAGGCTCAGCAGTTGTGGCGCATGGGCTTAGTTGCTCCACGGCCTGTGGGATCTTCCCAGACCAGGGCTCGAACCCGTGTCCCCTGCATTGGCAGGCGGATTCTTAACCACTGTGCCACCAGGGAAGCCCCAATCCTGCATTTTGACAACAATAATCTCTGCTCAACTGCTAGTGCTGGTAGGAGTGACCACTGGGCATTTGCATCATCCTGAGGGTGCCGTAGCCACCTCTCTGGCCTCACCCCAGTCCTGGCCCTGCTCAAGGGTCCCCCCCATGCCTGCTAGGTGTTTCAAGCACCGGCTCTCAGAGCCAGCCTACCTGAATTCAAATCCTGGTGTTACCACTTGTTAGCTAGGTAACCTGGGGCAAGCCCCTCAGTCATTCGATTCCTCAGTTTCCTAACCTTTCAAATAGGAGCAATATTAGCTTCTGCCTCATAGGGTTGTTGGGAGAACGGTGAAGCACTTAAAACAGGGCTTGGCACACAGTTGGAAATCAACATCTATTAACTATGGCTACCTTTTAGATCCTATGGTAAATATTGCTTTAAAATGTGCTAGAAAAGGTGGTAACAACAGTAAAAGTACCTTAAATTAAGTGCTGGTAAAAACTTCAGTGCCACTTACTTAAAATGATTTAACAAGAAAAAAGCCCAAATTACCAAATGTTTCCTAAATAAATGAAATTTTATTATTTCAAACGTGACCAATCACGTGTTACCTGCTAGAGCTATCACGAAAAACTACCTCAGGAAGCAGAAAAGTTATTTGTAACCCACTGCCTGTAAATACTTGTTTCTAAGGGAACTTGAAGCAAGTCTTTCCTTTCAAACAATCTCTCAGCCAATTTGTTTGTTATTTTTATTCTTAGGCAAAGATTTTCAAATGGATAATTCAAAAGTCAGTTAATGGAGACCCCCATCCAAATGATTAAAAATTCTGAATTAATGAAATGAGAACAAAAGAGGAAGACCATATTTGGGATATGACCTTCAATGCTTTTCTTCCAGAATCCTCAAACTACAGAGCATCATTTGAACTCACTGAATAATCATAATATAGGCCGGAACAGACCATGTCCTCCTCTTTTATCAAAACCAAATCTGGTTATGATCAATGTGCAAGAATCACCTGGAGGGAATCTAGGAACAGAATTTAGGATATCTCCTGAGAACGTTCCAAAGTGGTCTTCACTGCTTGGATCACATCCAGAATGACCCAGGGAGGGAAGTTCCCCTTCACTTCGACTCCGTTATTTGTACCCACGCAATCGCCGTGTGACCAATACAGGCAAATGAGTCTGTGATGCCAGGGCATTTACGGAGGCACACCCAGGCGCAGTGCAAACCCACGTCCTTCCGAGTATTTTTATTAGTGATACCAAGTGCCCCCCCACGTGCACCACCTCATTCAACTCTCATAGGAGCCCAGTGCGGAGGCACTACTACTATCATCCTCATCTGAGGAATGGAGTCATGAAATAGCTTTCCCAAGGTCATTCAGTTTGTGAGCAAAGCTGGGATCCAATGCCTACCACCTCAAATTACCATACAACTTTCCAATGGCCAAAAAAACCTGTTCTCAGCTCAGCAAATTTAAAAGGGCCTTTAGAGAAAGCACAAGTCACCAGCACTAACCAGGCTCTTTGAAGACAGTCAGCATACTTGGCTCAGTAGAACATCAGGTCACGTTTTTCTAATCCCTAAGTCTTCGATTTGGAGCAAAAACCTTTGCAAGGTTACGAGAAGGTGAAAGCAGTCTCAAATGAATCAGAGCTGGGAACCTTGCTTTTAGCTCCTATCCGAAAAGGGGAAAACGAGGAAGAGACAGTGTGGCCAGGCAGGAAATGGAGACCAAAGGAGTGTGAAGTACGGGCACCAGGTTAACAGTCAAGGTTCAAGATGGTACCTTATCTCCGTGCCCACGTGTCTTCCTCTCTCTCCCCCTCCCATGAAGCACAGGTCATCATGTCCATTTGACCACAAAGTTACTTAGAATGGAGGGGCAGAGCACCAAGTATACCTCCTTCAGGAAGCCGAGTCATTCCAAGTTTTGAAAATACCGAAGAATTTCTCACTGGATATAAGTTTTATTTTTTTAATTCCCTTAAACTTTTCTGTTGTTTTTCAGGATTGCCTTTTAGCCAATGAAAATAGATCTGATGCAGGAATCAGTAAACCATAAATGTATTACTCACATTGATGAAAATCTTAAAAGTCGTATTTTTAGAAGAGATTTATTTCAGAATCTACAGTGGATTTGGGACTCCCCCCAAACTCCCAGTGACATTTCTCACACTTTCTTCTAACACCTTTAGTCTTGGACACCACCAACGACACAAGGGGTGATGGTATGTACTTGAAGAAGGGGGGAAACATACAAGTCCCTACACAGAATGCAAGACACATGGAGATAAATTATAAAATTTTATTGGTTTGTTAAAAAAAATGAATGAATTCAGCAAGTACATTTATGGTCTATCCACATTGTTAAAACAGCACTTAAAAATAAAATAAAAATGATTATCCATTATTTACAGGAAACATGAAAAAAATGACTTTAAGACCTGGAACATTATGGGGAAAAAAAACAGGGCATGAGAATGATTCACAAGCTGCCTATATGGATTACAGCAAATGGATCTGAACACGACATGAGGATTTGCCGTTCTCTGGAGTCTCTTGCTATTTTTTTCCTTTTTGTCTTTTCAGCTTCACTGAGGTATAATCAACAAAGACAACTGTAAGATATTGAAAGTGTACAGTGTGATGATCTGACATATGTATACACTGTGAATAGAATCTCTTGCTATTTTATATTTGTTTACAGAAGCTCCATTCATAAATAGACTGTCTTAAAATAAAGGTGGTGAAAATCTCTGTTCTTTTCTTTGCCTTTCACACACTTATTTTTCTGTGAAAACTAAGACTCCTGACATAGCCAATGTCAACCCATCTTGGGTGCTCACTAATGACCAGCCCAAGGCTCCAAGCCACACTAGCCTGAATTAAACTCAGGGTGATTTCTCTGTCAAAATCAGATGGCTGGAAGGTCCCTTTGTTCCTGAAGACCAAAACAAGGAAATGGGCTAACTTGAGATGAAAACTGCCTTCTGTAACAACCGTTTTCATGTCACTTTCTGGATTGGGAACTCTGTTAACTTAACTCAGCCTGGCAGCACCCTGCAGAAAATTACATCCTTGCCCTGTCCAGCAGGGTCCTTAACCTTCCCAGGTGCCCTTGAATAAACCTGACATGGTTTGCAGGTGCTGTAGGTGTGTGAACACAACAGAACACACTTAATAGAACGGCTACCTCTGTCCTAGTTTCCTGGGAGTCCAGTCTGCTGAGTGGCAGAACCCCAAGGGGTCCGCCGACCTTGACCACACAGGAATGGCACAGCACACGTGGCTGCATGCAGCAACCCTGTGAAGACCCTGGATTTTATGGAATCTGTCTGTTACCTAGAGTCTGGACAAAAGAAGATAAAATGAGCTTCTATTGTAGTGGGAGGAAATTAGATGAAAACAAAGGGAGGAGTTCTAGACAGAAAACAATAGAGCAGGTGAAAGCGGAAATCATCCACTCTCGGGTGGAGGGAGAGAAGAGTTAGTATCAGTCCCGGTTACTGCTTTGATTCCATTTTGCAATGGGAAAAAAAAAAATTGGTGTGTGCAAAGCAACCAATAAAGCAAATAAAAATAAACTCTCAGTTTGTCATGGAGTCAATTTGGAGTGTTAGAGAGAGAGAAAAGAGCCAAGGTTTTTAAGACAATCAAGAAAAAAATAAAGAGGAGAGGAAAAGCAGGAGCGCCTCCATCATGCTGGCCCTCACTCCTGGCAGTGACCTGAATTCCTGCCTGTACTCCTTGAGCTGTTTACTCCTACAGCTGCTGAATCCTGATGGCCTCTGCTCTGTCTGAGGGGGAGCTGCAAGCCTCAACCACTCTGGGTGTGATTCAGGATTACCTGAAGGACTTGGAGCTAAAAGCAAAGCTCTGGGTTCTGCATTGCGGGCTTGGAGCTGGGATTGTTCACGTCTCATCTCTGCTCCTTACTCTTGGAAAGAAGACTCCGTGGGTCAAAATGAAACCAGTCCCTGCTGGAGACCAGGAGGGAAAATCCTTGAATCCGACTGTCTCTAAAGTACGTGGGGATTCACTTCGCCTGTTGAGAGATGGACCTCCTTTGGCCTCAGACTGATGTATCACATGATGACAGTGGGAGTTTCTTCATCTTTCTCAGTTGCCTCGGAGGGTCTCAGTGGGACCCGATTCAAGATACAGGACCTGAACCACGCCTCTTGAAGATGACACACCTGTTTTTCTTTTACCAATGGCCCTATCGGTATGTTAAGGACATCCATGAAATGGGGCCATGTGCTTTCCCATCTGAACATGGCTGCCCCTGAGAGGGCCAAGCGACATGAACACCGGTGAAAAGAAAGTCGTGTCAGACAAAACAGGAAGTAGGACTCACTAGGTGCTTCTGGCCACGTGGAAGTGGGGCCCACTGCGGGACTGGGGGAAAGCATTGCTACAAGAGAGTTCCAGGCAGGGTGAGAGAGCCAAGGTCCCAGCTAGCGAAGCTATAAGACAGCCCCAAATTAAGTGACATGCTGCAGATCCCTGGGTTGCTAAACTCAAGGGTACTAAAGCGCTCGACGGCGGTGCCAGGAAGTGTGTTAGCAAAGGCAAGATAGTGGGATACGTTAAGAGAACAATGATCTTGCTTTAAGACCAAAGTAACAAACTGGCAGCCCACAGACATGTTTTGTTGGCCTACATAATGTTTTAAAAATAACTGAGCCAACTTTTTAAAAATAGGGACATTTCAGATAAAATGTCCAGGTTTCAAGTTTCTCTTAAAGAGTCAGAAGGTTTGGAAATTTGGGCCTATCCTTGGGAGGCACGAGTTGGCTGGGTCTAGGTGACAGCTGCCCCACTGGAGCGGAGGGTGTTCACTTATCTGGCTCACGTTGTTCATTTAGGGTACCTGCCTCGAACTGAAATGCCACAGCCTTGTTGGAGGGTGACAGACTTGATTTCAGCAAAACTGCCGCCTTTCCTTCTGTAATGCTGAAAATATGCACAATACGTGCCTTTAGGAAGCTCGAAAAAGACTCCTTATAGGGGACATCAAAAGCAAAGGATGACAGAGGTGGTCTGGAGTATAGAAATGAGAAGCTGGGTTGCTGATTGAGGTCTTCAGGGATTAAAAAAAAATGAAAAGAACACAAGACCATATGAAACCATTTTCCAATAGCCTGATGGTTTCATCGTTCCCTAGGAGATGTCAACTGCTTGTTGATAGATTCAATTGCCTTATCTGTCCACTTTTCTCCATTTTAAAACAAAAATCTACCCTGCAATTCTTTTAGCTGCTGAGGGCAAATATTCTTTTTTTTTTTAGGGTCTGGGATACTTCTAAAATAGTCCTTAAACTGTTCACTGCCTTTTTATAGCTCCACGGAATAACATAAAAGCTTTAAAAAAAATTGTACCAAATGGCCGATATTTAAGAACGCTTGCTGTCCTGACAGCCTCTGCTTGGCTCTCAGTTTGAATTTCATTTTTCTTTCAGGGGGCAGGATTTCTACAATTAGCTGGCCTTTTTGTAAATCAACACTTTGGGGAAAGATCAAAATCTAAGTAGTGACAGGAACAGCCATTCAACAGTGAGCAAGAAAATGGGAATTCAGAGAATATTGAGACCTCCCCATACGCAGGGTCAGCTGCCCTCACACTCAAATATCTTTTTGGAAAGACAACTTCTGAGAACAGCAGCCTGTTTATGCTTTGGAGAAACCGCCCTTCTTTCAGGAGTGGGTATAGAATAGCCAAGTCAAATGCTGTAATCCATAGGACTCCGTGAAATGTCTGCATCAAGCAATAACATACTTAGTGGCTAATGTAAAAGACAGAGTATAAAATATTCATCACGCATAACCTTTTTATATCAAGCGGTGCCTAAATGGATCCTGGTTTATTGAGATTAATGCCTTGGTTACACAGGATTCAAAACAATGTTTCCAAATATGTTGGACTAGTTAAAAAAACTATAAAACCTTAAAGCTGAACTGCAAAACCTTAGTAACCATCTCCCCTCCAGAAAAGGCTTTTTGAAAACGTCAGTAAGTTTCCAGTTCAGCTGTGGCATCTATATGCAGACGCTCACAGTCAGAGCCAATTGTGTTTTCAAACAAAATGCTCCAGGCCTGGCTCTGAAGTTCCCCTAACAAGAAAGGTGTGAAGCGGGGCAGGGGCAGCCAAACCTCACTTCAGGACAGGGATCCTGCCTGCTGCACACTAAGCAAAGCGTACAAAGGCCACCGTGAAGGCCAAGTGCGTGAGACAGTTGTCCACATAAGACTAAGGCAGAGATGCAGGATTCTGTAGCTCTAAGGCTGCCCTTGCAGCATTGAAGCTGGACATTATAAAGCACATATTCATTAGCGACCTGCCACCTCTGTGCTGCTGGGGTCAGGAAGAACCGTCCAGCCCAGGAAAACCCAGCAGAGTGTAGTACGTTGTAGGGGGACTAGGCTTCTTAGAATATAGTCTCCTGCTCACAGCAGGCCAGCCATTCTGCTCACAGGCCTTTTCAGAGTAGAAAAGCTGCACTTCTGTCATGGGAACAGCATGAGATGCTGCGGCCTTCTTACTCGGCAAACTTCTAAAAAGCAGGTGGATCACAGAGGTCAAATAAAAGGACATATGCACCATATGCATATATTTCACTCTTTTTCTGGAACTGACTATGACTAACTGAAATCCACAGCCCCTGACCAAATAGCTTTTTCTTTTCTTTTTTTTTTTTTTTGCCTGGTGAAAACTTTAAGGAAATCGTTACTGTTGACTGCGTGGCTCTGGACCTTCATGACCAGTGAAGGAAAGAACCTCTCAGGGATACCCCCGAGTCCCCACAGCGATGGTGGATATGCCCTTAACTCTTTTAGTCACTGCATTCTAGGTGGGAAAGTGAAACTTTTTGAATTCAGTACTGATTAAACAACAGCAGAAAACAATGCTAAAATTCATGTTAAATGGAGATTAGACTGTTTAGTGTGTACTTACACCTGTCCCTAAATTTAGATTTTTTTAAACTTTACAGTTCACCTTTAATAAACAGAAACATTGAAAATCAATACATTTCCAGTATGGTCAAACAGCACACCTTTCCAAAGAGAAGCACAATCCAATGGCATTTCATTTCCATTTTGTATTTGAACGATTGTGAGAACAAAAGAGAAGCATTAATTTAAGATGTTATCTTGACTTTCTTAGCTGCCTGTGAGCTGTCTCTGCATTGGTGTCCCCCATTCACAGCTCACAGCACCTGCAGGCTTCGTGCAGTATCTCCTGCAAACACCACCCACATCTACCAGAAAACCCCAGATCAGTGGCACTTCCCGGGAGAAGCCAATGCCAGCCCCAAGAGTCCAGCTTACAAGGCAGCATCAACCAACAAGCACCACAGCCCCCTTCTCTGTCTTTTCCTTTATTTCAGCTACCCATCCAGTGGGATCTTATGAAACAAAACAAAACCTAAAAGAAACACAAAATAAAACATAAGTCATGCTCAAAAGAAAAATCAATGGAAATTAACAAGCAAGTACAGTCACTATTAAAAGAACATAATAAATAAAAATCAAAATTAAGACACAACATGGAATATGCTTGAAAACATAAATACAATATAATTACAAAACAGAAATCAGGAGAAAATGGCAGTCTCGTTACCGAGCAACTTAGTTTTAAACTTAAGACTGATTTTACGTGGCACATGAAACACAGGAGAGAAATGCAAAGGATTTCTGCACGCGTTCCCGCCCACAACTGTATCAGATGTTAACGTCTTAATTTAAGGAGGAGAAATCTCTGCACAACATAAGATGACTCCTGAATAATTTTTATATATAGGGAAAAAAATAAAATTCAACAACAAATATCTACCCAAATTCTCATTTTCTTTTCCCGCCTATAAAACCAAGTTATTTCTAAAATAACTGATTAATTACTCAGCCATATCAGAGAACTGGCTGGCTTTAACCAGTACAATATTGAGCCCACATGAAGATTTAGATTCTTTTTCAGAAATCCTACTATTAAATAATTAACCGCCTATATTTAAGTACCATACCATACCTATGGCACATATATATAATCTATTACATAGCATATGGTATACAGCATGAAGTATATTGTATGTATATACGTTACTTACACAATATAAGACATATAGTGTCTAGTACATATAATATATAAAACATATATAATACTTAACATCAATTCATTCTACAAACATTTACTGAGAACTGACCAAATAGTAGACACTGTAATGCATGGTGCAAAAATAAAGAAAATGGATTCCTTGACTTCAAATACTTCATTGGCCACAGATGGAGAAAGATGAGGGAATAACTTACACAACAGGTAAAAGCTAATCTACTTTCTGTGGGGCTGTCTTCTAAGCTCTTTGCCAAATCAGCCCTTTTAATGTCACTATAACCCTAGGAGATAGGTTCTATTATTGCACTCTCTTTACTGGTGAGAAAACTGAGGCCCAGAGAGTGAAGCAGCTTGCTCAAGGTTAGACAGCTAGTGTGTGATGGAGCTCAGGTTCTGACCCAGGCGCTCGGCTGCTATAGCTACCCTGCCATGACCTTATGTGGAGGGACAAACTCTCTGTGAGCTTGCCTATGAAAACCCAGCAGGAACAGGGAAGGGTCTATCACATAGAATTCTGTGGGTAATGTGCATGAATCTTCATCAGATTCCTAAGTGACAAAATAGATGACATCATAGTAGAGACCCCCAAGATATTTCCAAGACGTTTTAAAGTTCAGCTTTGGAAGACGCTTCTAAACCCTACCCTCCAGACTCTCGATCTTCCTCAACCTGGTGTTTGGTCTGCCAAGTGCTGGTGTCATCTGCCTCCAGAGCTGTCATTACCATCACTAATCTGTATCATCATTTACTACAACACTAAAAGAGTCCACGGAGCTTAATTTCCATCGCATTTCTCTCTCCCGCCCCTCCAAGTCTCAGGAAAATAACTGGGGACAGAGGCCAAACATCGTTTATGGATTTAATCTCCCACAAAGCACTGAGAATTTAAGAAGTACACAGTGGGCACACAGCTCGAGCATACCAAATGAACTAACCAAACACCTGAGCTATCCTTTCAGGTTTTAAGAGGGTGGATCTCAAATTCCTTCCCACTGAAACAAGTGGATTAATTTGAGGATGCCAAGTTTGCCAAAACAGGAAACACTTGGTGATACAAATAGAAGACATCACCCCCAAACGAAATGATTTGTTGATTCAATATACCAGTTTCTCTGCACATGCAATTCTGAAGGGTTTATTTGATGAAGATAACAGAACAGATTAAACTGCTAATGAAAATCTTATTTCCGCTGGGGTTATGGTACAGGAACTTGAAAAGTGTACTGATGTCAGAGTGTTTAATCGGAGCCAGGCCGCTCTTCCTTTACTTCTATTTGCCACTTTCTTCTGTCATGAACTTCCCCAACCTCCACTACAGGCTCTTTAATTATTCCAGTTGGGAGACACAATTTGCTTGGCTAAATGCAAGCTCTCTCGGACTGCCATCCACTCAGGCTGCAACAGCATCTTCCCCATCTAGGCTGATGTCGTGTCGCTCTTTAACCTTCTTCTGCTTTGCCTTTGTACCCTTCTCAGAGACACACATCTCAGCTCCACACACCCATGCAAGAAAAGCAAGTGAAGCCACCCTAAAAACACACTCGATGACTTTCTTGAGGAAAAGCCAACTTGTTACAATGATAAGCAACACGCAGTGTCTCTGTTCAAAGCATCACTTATACCACCCCTCACCTCAAGGAAGGCACGTCAACCTCCTCTCCATACCCTTGATTTTCACATACTGTTGATACACTTAAGATATGCCACCATCTCATGAAAAATTAGTTTGATTTAAAGACTTGACTATTTATAAGGAAATGCATCCAATGCTTCATGTTTCCAAGGGGTTGACAGTAAAATTCAATTAGGGCCCCAATTTACCTACCGGGATCTTATGACTTATGCCCTCTCATGTTATAAGAAACTCACAAAAGGGGCCACAAAATGATATAAAACAATAGATAATTATTTTCTCCTAGTGAGGGGGAAAGTTTTTAGACCACAACAAATGGCTGAACATCTTGTGGGTTTAGCAGCCAAATGAGCTGTCTAGCTTCTGAGCCTGAAATATAGATATTTTGACAATGTGACATTATGAAGCGTTTGCAGAATTCCGATGGTGTACGGTAGTTATCGTGACAACAGCTCCTTTATCAAAAACAACTCTAGAGAAACTCTGCCACCACTGCTTACACTTAGTTGAGCTAAATAAGAACAAGGATAAAGCAGGTGCTGAATGAGAAATGTGATGTAAAGTTGAAAGCAGAGAAGAAAAACCCGGATGTGTCTCTGCTATTTGCTGATTCCGGATCTGCTCATTGACCTCTCCAAAGGGAAGGACTGGGGTGGGGGCTGAAGGTCAGTGAAGCACTGTGCTTTCTTTGCCATTGGCTTCCGGCTCATTTAGATTTCTTTACATTCAAACGTGCACACATTTTCCTCCTATTACTCAGAAGCAATCAGCCATAAAATGGCAAGGATCTGCAGTACATTTAAATTAACAGCAATTTATCTGGAGCAAAAAGGAAAACTGCTGAGTCGAAAGGATGCAAAGGGAGCGGAAGAAAGATGCAGCTGCAATCTAAAAAAGCAAATCTTATCACATTTGTCTTTGGAGAAGTAGAAAACGGCCAGCTTGGTGTCTGCAAGGCACGGTGCCACTTTGGAGACAGGATGGCGGCTAGGGTGCCAGGATAGCAGCTCACCTTCATTGGAAAGCAAAACAAAGCAAATGTCCCCAGAGCCTTCTGGAAAATGTTTACCAGGTAAAAATCAGAGAATATACTCCTGTGTTCTCATAGTATTAGGTACCTAGGAAATGGTGGGGGCAAAAGGTTTCCTTCACAATGTTAGACTTGAGCCAGGTGCAATTCCGTTTTATTTCAGCACCTGGGCTTAAACCCCGATTGTCCTAACTTGACATCTGTGGAACATTTAATATCTGTTGGTTGTTGCATCAACTAGCCCTTGCTGTCATGCTTTTTCAATTTTATTTTATAGGTGACTCAGCCCGAATGGCTGTTGTGATATGTCCAAGGTCACCCAGGAACACAGTGAGAGCTGATATCTAAACCTCTGGATGGTCAGTCCATCTTTTAAAATGGTATCACCAACACCTGTGGCGGAAATTTCCCAATAGGTAAGTTTAGGTCCTGGTACTTTCTTCTCTGCACTCATTCCAAAAGTTGCTTGACCATTCTTCAAACACCCCTTTTGCTTCCTAAGGATGTTCCTTTTGTCTACACACCATCACGTCTCCTAAGATCTCCTTCCACCAAGCAAGCCTTCACCATTCTTGAGGATCCATTGTAAAAGCCGTCTCCTATGAGAATTTAGTTCACCCCTTCTTAACTTCTCTGGCATTCTCTTCCATTCATTCACATGTTCTTCTTTTGTACTTTTGCTAAACTCATATTTTTCTGTTTACTTTCCTGCATCCCAGACTTTAAGCACAGGAGGGCAGAGAGAGCACGTCTCCACATCTTCTATGCCCTATGCTGCCTCGCATGCTACCAAGGACAGAATGCATTTTAAGTTTTAGTATAGTAATATCTAAACTCTGAGTTTTATTGGAGAACTTTGATGGACTTGGTAACAGAACCAAAATGGAAGAGAGGAGAGGAGACAATACAATGTAGGGTCCACTGCTTCTCATTGGTAACTGGGTTAATCAAATCACTTCAAACTTCCTGTACAAAATCACACATTTGGTCAGAAGTGTACTGAAGCTTGCAGGGTTAGACACAAGAACACCCAGTGAGTTCCTCCTGAAGCACTTTAAGCTCCTGGGGAAAAAGGGCTAGACTTAGTTCATTCTAATTCTCATGATAATCAAAATTAAGGGGTGTGGGAATGGAAAAAAGGAAGCTGTTGTCCACTTGTTAGCTGGAGGCAAAAAACTAAAGCAAATGGCTGAGGGTAGTCAGCATAGCTCTTAAAGCTCTGGTTTGACTTTGCAAAATGAAGTTTAGTTATGAGCTGAAAATTAAAGCAGGAAACACAAAGTTCTTGGCAAAGCTCGAATATGTAAGGAAAGCAAAAGCCACTGCACAATTACAATTCAATGATTCTAAGGAGGATGTGATCTGATCAGCAGGGCCTTATGAAAAGTGGCCTGGTGAAAAGTGTCCAAGGCCACAAGCACTACCATGTCAGGGACTTCACATAGGATGGGGAGTTTATCCAAAGACCCAGGCCATTGCCGTTATCTGGGGAATCACCTAAAAGTGCTGTAGGCAGAATAGGAAAAAAAAAGATAGAGCTTGTGGTTTCAGGGGCATTAAAATACTCAGAAGGCTTTCACTACAACCACAGTGAGAAACCTGAATCAATCTATTGTTCTCCTGTAGGGTGTGTCTTGCTTTCTGGCTTATGACACTAAACATATATTGCAAAATCTATAGGGTAGCTCTTTGTAAGGTGAAATGACATCTTCTTAAAGACACTGCTTCATGATTCTCAGACCAGACACTCACCAATGACTCAAACATTCAGTGCATAAGCATGGCATTATTAATTTCATTATAGAAGACCATGTACTTGCTGCTGTCACAAATATAAATTTGTGTCTAGATTTGTTTTTGCCAAAATACTCCAGACAGTGATTCTTCTTAGTACCTGAAGCCAGAGTACTACAGTCTAGTGTCCAAACAGGAAACAAATGACATAAAACCTATTGCTCAATTAACCTATAACTACAGAAACCAGCAAGAACCTCAAACACACACAAAGGAAGTTGCTCAGCTCTCTGCTCAGTTGTGGGTGAAACCACTGCCCACAGACCAAAATGGATCTGGAAATAAATTTCTAGAAAAGTAAATAATGCATAACAGAAGCAAGAGAAAAGAAGTGGACATGGGTCAGCCAGAGCCTGTCTGATGGTGATGATGGTGGTGGTGGTGATGATGATGATGGTGGTGGTAATGATGATGGAGGTGGTGATAATGATGGTGGTGATGAGGGAGGTGGTGATAATGATGGTGGTAATGATGATGGAGGTGGTGGTGGTGGTGATGATGGTAGTGATGATGATAATGGAGGTGGTGATGATGGTGGTGATGGTGGTGATGATGATGATGGTGATGACGATGGAGGTGGTGATAGTGATGGTGGTAATGATGATGGAGGTGGTGACAAAGATGGTGGTAATGGTGATGGAGGTGGTGATAATGATGGTGGTAATGATGATGGAGGTGGTGATAATGACAGTGGTAATGATGATGGAGGTGGTGATAAAGATGGTGGTAATGATGATGGAGGTGGCGGTGGTGATGGTGGTGATGGTGGTGGAGATGACGGTGGTAATGATGATGGAGGTGGTGATAAAGACGGTGGTAATGATGATGGAGGTGGTGACAAAGATGGTGGTAATGGTGATGGAGGTGGTGGTGGTGATGGTGGTGATGGTGGTGGTGATGATGGTGGTAATGATGATGGAGGTGGTGATAAAGATGGTGGTAATGATGATGGAGGTGGTGGTGGTGATGGTGGTGATGGTGGTGATGATGGTGGTAATGATGATGGAGGTGGTGATAAAGATGGTGGTAATGATGATGGAGGTGGTGGTGGTGATGGTGGTGATGGTGGTGATGATGGTGGTAATGATGATGGAGGTGGTGATAAAGATGGTGGTAATGATGATGGAGGTGGTGGTGGTGTGGTAGTGATGGTGGTGGTGATGATGGTGGTGATGATGACAATGTAGGTGGTGATGGTGGTGGTGATGATGATGACAGTGGTAATGATGATGAGGGTGGTGATGCAGATAGTGACAATAATGAAGATGAAAGTAGGAGATGGAAGAAGGAAGAGCAGGAGGAGGAAGAGGAGGACTTAAAGGAAAAGCATTGCTATTGATACACTTGGGAGCATGTAAAGAGGGTAACCCCAGTTATTGGAAAGTGAACATGGAGATAATAAGGTCTCAGAGCAGTACCACAAATCCATGTCCAAGTTTAAGCTGATCCTTCAAAGAAGAGAGTAGGTAAAAATAAAATTTGTCCTGGAGCTCCGCTTTTTCATTAGGCACTCCAAGCCACACTTCAGAAACAGAGTTTGAAGATTATTAATACTTAGGATGCTTGCTAAGGAAGCAACTATTGGGGTGTCTTTGGAGTGCCCAGTGTCTCTGCTTATTATTGCAAAGCTGAAAAGTCAGACCCACTAACGGTTCCAGTAAAGCAGAGGAAGGTCTAACAAATTACCTTCACCTGAATAGAGGTACCTCATAAATCTCATCTCCATTTAAATTAGCAAAGTGCACAAGATAATGAAACCTCAGCTAAGCACCAAGTATTCCAGGAGGCAAAACAAAGAGAAGTGGAGTTGATAATCCCCATGAACTGACAACAATAAACATGAATTATCCAAATTTGCCTGAGAACGGGCTCGGAAACAAAGGCCTTTGTGCTGTCTGGCAGTGGACATCTTGGGAGGTGGAGTGCCGTCCGATGATCTGGTGCAGACAAGGTGAAACTGCCAGAGGCCACGTCCTGAGGACTTACCTGTGGCTCTTCAAGGAGTCTAGTTTGTGCGGCCGCTCCCCCACGCTGCAACGGTTCCCTCTCTCATGTGTTGCTGCTGCATCACTCCCTCCTCACTGCCCAGCCCCGCAGGCAATGACATTACCTCCAGCTGCCCTGGTTCCTGCCCCCAGACCACAGCTCTGCCTCCATGGCTGCTGCAGGCACACACAGCATGCTGCCTGGCTTCAGAGATCCTTCTCTGCCCTCCGCCTTTTATCCAGAGAAGTGGATGTGCCCAAATTCAGAAACAGGAGATGATCACGGGGCGGGAAGGAGGTCCTCCACCCAAACGTGCCCTTTTTCTCTGGTACCTTTTCTCCAGGACACCATTAGCAGAAGGACTTCCATCATCTCAGATGTTATCTCACTAGAATGAGAAATAAAACGTGCCTCTGCTCCACAGCATCTGAGATGTGACGGGGAATTTTGGGTCTGGAAGGTGGTTCACCTGCCCTTGGTGAGCCTATGTGGGACATTACCTGACACTTCTCTTGTAGGTAAAAGTTAAAAGTCCCAGATCAGACCCTTCAGAAGTGAATCCAACTCAAATTCCAGTGGTCATCTCTTACCCTAGCAAGGTTTATAAGGTAATATCCCAGAACTGCTCATCAGTCTAAAAGAGTACCAGCCCATTCCCGCCACCAAAAACAGGATCTATGCTCCAAAAGTGTTTCTCCATCAGGTAGAACCCACAGGATTCTGGTGCCACAGCCAATGGTCTGCACGCTCCTTATGAATAGTAGGTGACCCATTTCAAAAAGCCTCAATAAAATGAAGGTCACACTCTATTCTCGATAGGAAACTTGAAAAGTGCAAAGTCAATCCCAGAGTCACAGCCTTATATGCATTCAGACTTAGGCAGCCAGCAGAACCCCTGACATGACTTAATTAACCCCGAAGTTCTGGAAGTCTCCACTGTTGTGACATTTTTATTTGGTCAAAGAGTTCATTTTGGAAAAAGTCCCTCCCACCTCACTACCCTGACTAACCCTGCAGCAATGCCTTACGGCAGCTGGACATATGCCAACCTCAGAGTTGGCATGGCAACACCCCTATCTGAGAGATGGAGAGATCCTCTCGATGCCTTGATTCTTTCATGTGGTAACACAGAAAGTCCCTTCATATTTCTTTGGTTCAGGTACAACTCACACATGGAGAAAACTCTGAATTTTCAAGAGTGCATTTTTACACACACCAGATTTCAGTTTATTTTCCTTTTTAAATAAAGTATGCATGGCATACATGGCATACCAAATATAATAGCTTGGTTAAGAATTATAGCAACCATGCCAAGAAGCAACTAGAACCAAGACACTGGAAAAACAATGTATTCTTGGTTTTTTTTCTTTTAATGAAAATTTAGTATAGCCAAACATCTGACATTATTTTAAGGAATGTTTTCCATACCTTAAGGAAGTTCTTTGCTGAGTCAAAGTGACTAAAAGGGAAAGGCTATTTACCTTGTAACTCTACACATATTCTTAGTTCAAAACAGAAATCACCGTCTACGTAAGCACAAGAGACATTCAAAGAAAGACATGTGAGGGACAAACACATCGCCTTATGTGAAAGCTGTAACAATTTTAAAATGTCACATAGACGAAAGGACAGAGTATAATTACATGGGCATAGCAGGAATGATTGGAGTATAAGTTTTTTCTTTCATTCTTCATAATTATGGCCCTTTACCATCCATCGTTTAACTATTCAAGACCCTAGAACTTTACTCACAAGCTACCACTGGAATTAGAATATTAATTGCCTCAACTGCCCATTCTAGAACAGAGATGAAATAAATCTAATATATTGTGATGACTAGAGTTGATATGAGTACCTAATACTCTCCATGCCATTTACAGTTTCCTCAGCTCAAGACAGTTGCTAGAATTATGACATTTAGACAAAGTGCCAAGCCTTAGAAATTCCAAACTGTCCCACTGATTAACAAAACACAGTTGGAATAATCTCTCTCCTGACCTTGGTCCACTTTCATTGAGCCCATTTAGGACTTTGTAGTAAATGCTCACTATGACTTTGAACCAATTAATGACTATATCCTTAAAGCTCTCAAGATTGGAAGATACCTTCACAAATGCTTGCCTGGTTCCAGGCTGTGTAACCAAGTGTCTTTCACTTTCATCTCCCAATTTCCCATCTTCCTGATTCATTTTTCTGGGCTGTCAAAATGACTTTTTGGGGATATATATTCTCTCTCTCTTTTTCTCTCTCCTTCTCTCATGTCTTACTGTCTCTGCATCTCTGGGTCCTTCTCTCATTTTCTCCTGTGGACTGGGAAGAACTGCGGCATATGTTGACATCGCTATATTTGTTTCTCGAGTGGAACTTATGTTCTAAATTTCAATATGATGTGGTTTCCTCTTTAAAAATCCTAATATAGATTCTACTTTATTGGAAGTTATCTTGCCATTGTGCTGCTGTGGTTGTTTTGTTTTGTTTTACTCTGATAAAACACTGGGGGCAAAGAACATTAAAGCTAAGTACCAATCAGAAATGAAGATACACCATTTCTGAAAATATTACTAAATAATGTAAGCAAGATAAATATGGCAATTTATAAAAATCTGGTTTCCCTACACCTTTTCAAGTATATATGAGTCACATTTAACACACTTCTTTTGGGAAGGGGGCTATCATTTGCTTACTGTGAAATGAAAAGGAAGGTTAGCACTTCCATTTTATGGATGAAAACAAAGGCAGAAGGGGGCTAAGTGATCATATGTCGTTTAAGTATATGATTTTTAATGGATTACAGTTGATTTACAATATTGTATTAGTTTCAGGTGTACAGCAAAGTGATTCAGTTATACATATGTGTGTGTATACATATATATATATTCTTTTTAAATTCTTTTCCATTATAGGTTATTATAAGGTATTAAATATGGTTCCCCGTGCTATACAGTAAATCCTTACTGTAAGTATATGTTTCATTCACTAGTCACACAGTAATAAGCCACCTTCCATTGTGATAACAGGATACCAAAATGTTTTTTTAAATTATCTTGTGTAATTCAGCCTAGCACTTTAGGACAAAAAATTCTCCAGCTTCCTATCCAAAGTAAGGACCTCTGTCATCCACCAAGAAACAAATGCCTCAGGAACCAAGGGGACTTTAAAGTAGATGAACCCTTGCTCCACCCACCACTGGGGTGTTGCTGGGATGCCCTTGTGCTACTCACTAGAATAATCCTGCCTCAGTGCTTTCCAGATTTCCAGTCACAGTCACGAGCAGGACACTCTAACCCTGCATACAGTCAATTCAACAGCCACTGCAAACAACTGCTTTCAACTGCATTTTCAGGCACAGGTCCAGATAAATTCTTTGTTATGAGCTATAAAGTAAAAACTCCCATAAGAGAACTTTGCCCAAAACTTCCATCTTCACACTCCTGCAAAAGGGTGGTCCTCACAGTTAGAAGCCCTGGGATTGCTGGAGGAGGGCTGTGCCGAACCATAGCTACCAGAGCCAATGGGCTGGCCAAGGGTCCTCTCCCACCACTCTCAGGAGGTAAGATGCTTTTTGATGCCAAAATGGTGGCCACTGGTTGGTGATATCACTGAGTCTGAAGACTGGCCAGTGCCAGGGATTCAGGGATTTCACACCCATGGTGGAAGACATCTGAGAACCATTCCATGGCTTCAGTTCACTTCCAGAACCACAAAACAAATTTGCAAAAGGATTTTGCCTTCATCCACAGTCCTAGGAGTCTACAGTTCCACAACTGAGGAATACACATAGATAAAAAATATGAAAC
Organism: Globicephala melas; assembly: GCF_963455315.2. Classification (NCBI taxonomy): domain Eukaryota; kingdom Metazoa; phylum Chordata; class Mammalia; order Artiodactyla; family Delphinidae; genus Globicephala; species Globicephala melas. The sequence continues at coordinate 83,191,204 of NC_083319.1, read as the reverse complement.
CTCACCTTGATAGATTTTCAGCTTGCCCTTGTCCTAGACACCTGCACCAGCTGCTCCAAGGCCAGGAGACAGCCTCCAGACACACGTCCTCTAGATCCAGGTTTGCCTCTGAGACGTCGCTCGTTTCCTCCCATCTAACACCTTCCAGCAGTAGCTAAATGAACCAAACCCTAACTAAATTTAACTGGCTAATTGCACCTAAATTACAGTCACAAAGTCCCTTCAGAAGATTCGGTCAATTTCTTGAGGGAGAAAGTAAATGTTTTACTATATAATTATAAACTTAATTAACATAAAATAAATTAATTAGGGACGTGTGCTCGTAATGAACACCACAGTTTAGCTGTTTATTTTTTTGTTTTGTTTTTTCTTTTTTTTTTAAACATCTTTATTGGAGTATAATTGCTTTACAATGTTGTGTTAGTTTCTGCTGTATAACAAAGCGAATTAGCTATACGAATACATATATTCCCGTATTTCCTCCCTCTTGCATCTCCCTCCCACCCTCCCTATCCCACCCCTCTAGGTGGTCACAAAGCACTGAGGTTTAGCTGCTTAGTGCTGTATTTTCCAGGGGAAGCTAAACCTGGAGAAGAGGGCTAACTTGTGCTTTAACTAATTCCATCTCACCTCTCCCACCCTCAACTGAACTGTTTAGATTTCTGGTTTATACTCAGTAGCGCAGCATCTAAAATCCTACAGATTTCACATGGAGAGAGTTTCTGTGCTAATCTCTAGGAAAAAGAAGAATTCCCATCCTAAACCATCATAGCTCCAATAATTCCTAGCTGGCAGTTTGCTGAAATAACAGATGATTATACAAAGCAAGAGTTCTCTGTCCCAAAGTACAATGACAAAAACTCACCTAGAGCCAAAATAACCATCTGCCACAGATTGTTCCACATGGTTTGTTTGCTTGTTTGTTTTTTAATTCCGAGAAAGAATTCAAAAATCGTTTTGGCAAAGAAAGATGATTTCACAAAAATGACCCAGTTTCCAACCTGTATTGCCTGAACTATTGTCCTAAATTTTTTTTTTATCTGACTTAGGAGAGGAAGAGGCTGAGAAGAGGACCCTTGAGGATGATCTTGATGGTGCAGAGTAAGTTTCTGGTAAGTGAAAAAAGTCTTGTTCTAATTTTCAAAAGGGGCCGTAATTTCTAGGAACTCCAGGCTGCATCTCTCATACTTGTTTTCCCCCTTGATTGCAGTGAAGATGGAGAATAGCTGCTATGCAAAATCTGACCCACGGGAAGGTAGGAGAAAGAGTGGCTGAGAGTAAGGGTCTGAAGCTAGAACACACAATGATGGTGCGACCTTGGGAAGGCTGTCTCAGTGTCATCTGTGAAATGGAGCTAATGATAGTATTTAATTTGGGGCTCCTGCAGATTAAATAAGCTAATACATACATAGCAAGTGCTTAAAACAGGGTCTGGCATCTAATACACGTTCAGTAAGTACTAGCTATTTCTGCACTGTAGCTCTTAGCTTTTGTCCCTTCGAAACAGCTAATGTTGTATGTTCAAAAAGAGTTGCGAATGTTTACTAATACAGACCTAATTTGTTGGACATTCTGGTCAATACATGCACCAAACGGAGAAGACAATTCAGGGTTGATATCGTGAATAAAAAGAATCCTCGTGTTTTAGATAAGAAATGATCTATGTTGTCACAGAATCAGAGAACTTAGTGAAGAAAGGGAACTAAGAGACCCTGCAGCCCACGCACCCCAGACAGTCTACCCCTTTCATCTCAAGGACACAGAGCTGGCAAAGGGCAAACTCAGGGCCCTGTGGTGCTGGCTACAGACTCAGAGCTGGAACAAAATGTCAACATGGTGAGAGCCTCTCTCTTTTGGTGGAAGCCAAAGACAGAAATGGAACCAGTTGATTTTTATTTGAAAATAAATGTCCCAGTGGATCTGGTCTGGGAGTTCTGAATGCGTTTCTGCTAAATTACCTATTTACTTTATTTTATTTTTACTGAAACATTAAATTGATTTCCACGTGGAGGGGAAGTGGAACCCAGTCACTGTGTTCAGCTATCACAGAATCACCCATGACTGGTTATACAGGGGTTATCAAATGTTTTCTGGGAAGAGCCAAATAGTAAGTATTTTCAACTCTGTGGGATATATAGTCTCTGTCACAGTTAGTGTGTCATTCTACCACTGTAGCATAAAGGCAGACACACAATATGTGAGGGAATGAGTTGGCTTTGTTCCAATAAAACTTTATTTATAAAAACAGAGGGCAGGTTGCATTTAGCCCATGGGCCACAGTCTGCGATCTTTGATTAATGCAACCACCTGCCTGATAGTGTTTTTACCTTATTTCCTCTACTCTTTGCTACCTTAAGCTTCCTCCTTAAATGAATGTTCATACTGTTTCAATATTCTTACCACGATATGATCGATATGCAGTAGAATCTAATTTATGGCATACTAGAAAGAAAAGCCAGCATGAATTTATGAAAGCTCTAAATTATGAAATATGTTTAAAGAAATGCAGCTTTATTACTTTCGTATACATATAGGAATCGAAATTAAGCCAATAAAGCATTTCCAGCATGTTTTGGCAAGTAGGGGGTAATTCAGCCTTACCCAAAAGTAACGAAGAACTTAAAATGACATAATTCATCAACTGGTTTCATGAGATTTCTTCTAAAAGGCTTTAAAGGTTTGTTCCCTAAGACAGTGGAATTTGATTCCTACCACCCCATCTTATTTCCACTATTAAACTATGAATTGATTTGGTGATTCCTTTGTTCACAGAAGATGCCCAAATACTCCACCAAGCCAATGTCTCACTAAATTCATGATCTGAGTCAGCCAGAGTTTTTGAACTATCAGAAAAACTGCACAAATTGTAATCCTATGACATCATAGACTCATACCGTCCTTTGAAACAGCTTTACTGCTCTTTCTCCGAGTGCTTCTATCTGACCTTTGGCAGATATCGTGGGTTGGCTATGCAAAATCCATCCACAAACCCCTTTTCCCTTGTCTCCCTCTACTTTTTGAGGGAGAAAAGCCAATATAATTGATTTCCCAGTCTCCCTTGAAGCTAAGGGTGGGCATGGGCCACGATCCTGGTCATTGAGGTACAGCTAGAAGTCCAGGGGCGGGGGTCCTCTCTTCTGGAATTAAAAGGCCAAATCTCACTGCCCTCTTCCTTCTTTCTACTTGGGGTGTAGATTTGAAACCTGGAGGCAACACAGCCATCTTGAGACCACAAGGTCATGAACATGAGGAAAAGGTCTACCTGCTAAGGATAGGAGAAAGGAAAGGCAGAAAGAGCCAGGGTCCCTGAAGACACCATTAAGCCACCATACAAGCTTTGGATCCAGGAATTCTGGCTGTGTGAAACAAATAAACTTCTGTCTAAGTGGTTGCTTGTTTTTGCTTGCAATTCTAAATGACACAATTCAAGGAAGCTTTGGGCTTTTTTCGTTATTCTCAGGGGTAGGGAGAGGGAAAGAGGAAAAGGTGGAGGGAAAGAATGACTCTAAACTAAAGAGCCCTACCTACAACCAGAGAGAAGTAATCAGCTTTCAAGTGACACTGTGGCATCTGTGTGACACCTGGAACTCTCCTCAAAGACCCATGTTACAATAATGCGGGGCTGAGTGGGGAGACAGGACAGAAATGCCCTAGGGACAGCCACCCTGGGGCCCCAGACAGCCAGGGAGTGGGGGAGCAAAACCTCCCCCATGCCTCTGAAAGGGTCACAGAAGAGACCCCGAGAGAAGAATGCTGCCCTCAGTTACATGATCAAGGAGACAAAAGAAATGTGGGGCAGGGGAGGGGGGTCCAGGAAACAGAAGATAAGTAATTTTCCCAATCTCCAACAAACAATAAAACACAGCTATATCCAACCTCAACGCATACTGCATTGTACTGTTTCGGTTTGGTTTTCGTTTTCACTGTGCCGTTTTGTTAGCCCATCTGAATTGCCTTTGTAACCTGTTAACTCTCTCTCCCAAACAGGAAAGTAAAGAGTCCTCAAGAGCCTTTGCCCTCGTCCCATAAATAAATGTACCAATGGCAAAGGACACGGAAGCCCCCATTTTGAGGTGATGCCTCATTCTCATTACTAGTCAATTTCTCCCAAATCTTCTTTCTTGTAGTTGGGTGTTTTCATAGATACAATGTCCCCTGGTAATACTGTCAAATGCTGAAGGTGAGGGTTAAAATATTCCTGGATGTAGCCCCAGGCAGATGCAAACATTAACACCTGAGACCACCAAGCCTCCCTCCTTGCCAAACTTGCATCTCTGGACATGAAAAGAAGGCAGGTTGAGCTTGTGTGGAGTCAAACAGGTTATCTGAAACCACCCCCTCTGTGTTCCACATCAGGGACTGGCATGGATTTTCTGAAAAGGGCCAGGTAGCAAAGATTCCCAGCTGCACTGTCTACATGGTCTCCCTCTGAGGCAACCACTCCACTCTGCTGTTTTAGTGCAAAAGTAGCCATTGACAATGACACACGGACGTGGCCATACTCCAGTAAAACTTTATTCACAGAAATAGATTTGGCCCACAAGTGTTCTGTAGTTGTTTCTGTAATCCACACAGTAGGAGGGTTAGCTGTCCTCCCTCCCTCTGAAATAGAAGAGCATGGAAATTCTTTCATGTTAAAATATCTCAACCTGTGTAATATAAGCTTACCTATATGCTGTACCCCAAGTGTCTTCTGGAAAAATTCAAAATCTCGTTTCATAAAATTATCATCTGTGTTTGTGACTGGAGAAACGAATGCCTCAGGGCGGGCAAATGGTCCTGAAGCAGTGCGGCGCCAGTGGGACACAGCTGGGAGAAGATTCCTGGCCGCACTCACCATCCCCAACTTCACCATATGAAAAATGCTGCCTCTCAATTAGTAGCGCAGAAATAGTAGTACTTTCATTATGACTCACGCTTTGCAATTTAGGTCATGCCTACGGCAATCAATAAAACCCTCCACTTAGATTCTCCACGGCTAATTTGATCCCCCCTCCACCCGCCCTAAACCAGGAGATTTTTTTTTTTTTTAGTTGTTTTCAATTAAGCCAATTTGTCACAGACACCTCTGTTCTCGATAGGGCATTTTCAACCCAAATTTCTCTTTTGTTTTGAAAATAGCAAAGTGGGTGAAATGCATGTGCCAGTGTTAGGCTCAAACCACTACAATGTGTGCAAGGAGTGACTGAAAATAGAGAAGAGACCTCAGTAATCTCACACACACACACACACACACACAGTTGCCTTCCTTTACTGTCTCATTGTGTGTGTTCTGTACACACCCTTGAGTGAGTGGCATGTTAGACCCTGATGGTGGTGCTGACGGTGATGACAGATGTACTTTATTAAGCATCGCTACATAATGGACACAGTGGGAACCACTTCCCACGTGTCATCTCAAATCCTCATGACAGCTCTGCTCTCCCTGTTTACAGAAGAGGAAATCGAGGCTTAGGGGGCTTATATAACGTCTATTCTACAGGGAGGCTATGAAACACTGAGGTCAAAAGATAGCTCAGAGTTTAAATCTCCACCTTACTAATGTGTGACGTTGAGCAACTTTCTTAACCTTGGGCAAGGCTAGGTGTTCTCATTTGTAAATGGTGATAATTACATCTTCCTTAAGACTGTGTTGAAAGAACCAGATGAGATGATATCTATAAGCTCCTAGATGGATGCCTTAGCACATGCATTAGTCTGAACCAGATGAAAAGGCCTCTGTTTAACCACTGTCTTAGCCGAGGAAAGTGATAATTTCATATGGCTCAAACTGATGATGGCTCAGCAAAGGGTAGTATTGTTATTATTGTTCCAGAACGATAGCAGGTAGCCAAAAGGGATTTTAATCTGAATGTGACTGATGGTAAAGGCCAGTCCTTTTTTGCTAACTTAGTGACCTTTACAGAAATACAATGATATTTCTTATGGAGGATTCTCTTGATAAACGGAAACTGACATCAGGGAGCTGGTAAATGACAAGAACAACATGAGTATTTTTTTATTTTACTAACAGCATTTTATGAACAGGACAAAGTCCATTTCATAATCAGCTTGGTATATCCAAAACTTGTTTGAAGTATATTAACCAAATGTCAGTTGAATAAAAATGTGAACTATCTCTCTCCTTTAATGTATGAAGGGTCATGATCTACTGAAAATTGGGATCTGCCTCATTAAACAGTTATAATTAACTCTGCTCATAATATTCCACAGTGGAATTGCTGCTGTAGTTGATTAAAACTAGGAGGATAATTCAGCAGCATTCGATGAAAGAACAATCAGGTTTTCTCTTTCATATTCCATGATGGCAACTGGGATTAAAAATAACTTTCTCGGGCTTCCCTGGTGGCGCAGTGGTTGAGAGTCCACCTGCCTATGCAGGGGACACGGGTTTGTGCCCCGGTCCGGGAAGATCCCACATGCTGTGGAGCGGCTGGGCCCGTGAGCCATGGCCGCTAAGCCTGCGCATCGGGAGCCTGTGCTCTGCAACGGGAGAGGCCACAACAGTGAGAGGCCCGCGTACCGCAAAAACAAACAAACAAACAAACAAAAAAAACCACTTTCTCTTCCCAGGATGCGGAATCTTAGGGTAAAGAGACTTCCCCTCAAATGCCTGTCTGCTCATGGACAGGCTTCAAAGAAATAACGTCCCATCTGAAACTAAACCATTTCTTGTTGTTTTACCATGTTCCCAGTGGCTACATATGTTGAAAGAGTCCACACATTTTTCAAGCTTGAGCTGCTTTTTTAGACAACATCTTTCAAACCCAGAGATAACTATAAAAAACCTTTTTCCCTAAAATATGAGATTCTGATCTCCAGGGTGTTGCCTCATAAGACTGTAAAATCCAATCAGAAAGAGGAATTTCTCCACTTGCTTTTTTTCTAAATAAATGACAAAACATCATTCTTCGGGTAATGAATAGAGAGGAAATACCACAGTCAAGAAAACATTTGAAAGTATTTGCATAGTATTTTGACTGGAAACCACATGTGTTCTCCAGAAGTTTTCAGGGTGTCTACCCCTGAGGTGTCCACAGTCAGAAAAACTCTCTGGAGAGAAACGTTTAAAAATAACTGTTATCACTGTTGGTTCTGCGCACCTTTGAGTCTGCATGGAACCAAGGATTGCTCTGGAATGTTGCAGAGAGAATGGTCAGTTATTTGGCTCTTTTCGTTTGTTTGGTTTTTGGCTGATGGAGACATAAGCAACTATAAGTAAATATTAGGGCAAAAGCAGTTAACTCTAAGTATTAATCTAGATATTCTGGTCAGAGTCCTCAAATAATGAGATGATCAAAGGGAACACATCTCCTGGAGGGAGAGGGGTCATAGGCCAGGCCCCCTTTTATCTCCCGGTCACCATTTTGATGTTGGGTTGTGCAACCATCAACGTCCCCTTCGTAAGTACCAAGAGAGCGTCACACTTGCTCCATTCAGCAGAAGAGGTAAGGTGCTCACATTTCTCTAACAGTAGTCAGTCACAGAGCCTCTGTTCTAAAAAGCTCAACTAAGCCAATGAATACTAAAGTAAATAAACAGAATGTATGACTCTACTAGGCAAATCCCTAGGGGGCAATGTTACATTTGAAAGGAAAGAGCCAATGAAAATATGACACAGAAATAACTGAAGAGGAGACACATCGATTAATAAAACCACATTACAGCCAGGGTTCATTTTAGTAATAGTAATTGCCTCATCGGTGCAGATCGGCAATCATAAGAGGGGTTTCTCTCTGAATTCCCTAGTTTCTATCTTGAACTAAATTAGTCTTTCAAGCCCCTGAAACTGTACTGTAGATTCCCCTTCATATATCCACCACACATACCCACACTGCCTCCAACACCCGCATTGACCCCACACTCAAAACCCCATCTCCCTGCACCATATCCACCCCAATCTTTCAGGATGGATGCATGGGATGGTTTTCAAAACTCTAAAAAAGACTAGCTGACATAGCAAATACCATCCTTGAGTGACCTTGAGAATATTGATCAAGCCCTGTTTCTCTGTTTCAAGGTAGGGAAGTGAAACAGTCTTCTAAATCATTAATGGATTCCTTTTCTGTTCTTCTATTCAAGTCCCCTGTCCCTCACCCAAGCCAGGAATCTTCATCTTTACATCTTGGTGGGAAACAGTAAAATTTCTCTTGTCAACATGTTCGAGAAGAAAGTTCAATTTTCTTTCACCACTACTTAAAACAGCCAAGGAAAAATTGATCCACAATCAACTGCCTTGGAAAGATGTATTATTTTTTGCTCCTTTTGTGGGACTGATGGTTAAGCCTCCCTAAGAAATTTATTAAGAAGGTAACAGCAAAGAAGAGAATGATTTTTAAGTAAAAGTTTGCTTGACTTCATTTTTCTAGCTAAAAGTTTTCTCTGATGGAATATTGAGATCGGCATATAGACCATTTAGATTACAGACTGAGAGTATGTCTATGCACTGGGGAGAAACCCATATTTAAAATGCAATGCAACTGTATTACCTGGAAGAAATAGAATGTCACATCCACTACATCCACTGCCACCCTAGTACACAAGCTATTTATTACGTATCCCTAATATACAAGCTATTTTGTTAACCAACCACCTATCAAGACCCTGGGAAGAGAGTAGCAAGAGCTGTTATGGGTAGGAAGATAGAAAAGGGGTCATAAAGTTTAGGGTTAAGATGAGCTTGACTGATAATCTCTGTAGCCAGAGGGCAAGAAAGGGCACAAAGCAGGGGGTGAAGAGAGAAGACAGAGGCTTTGGAGGGGTGTGTAGTGGAGTGTCTGCAGGTGCAAGAAAGCCCTCCTGGATTTAAGACTGCCACTAACTCCAAGCTGACCTTGGCAAGTTCAAGGGTCACTGAGGGCCTCAGTTTCCCCAAGGAAGCTGAACTAGCGGCCTCGGACCCGCATTTCCAGGTCAAACACCCAGAGGTTCTATGATGCAAACTTGTCTTTCTTTGGTATCCCTAGACCAAACGCTGAGTGTCACCTCTGGGCTCTCAAGATCTGGCATGGACACAGTTAATTCAGTTCACCTCACCCGGGCCTCTGGCTACTCCCCAAGAGCTCAGCAATTTCACAATCTGCTCGGTGGAAGCTCGTTCGCCTAGTGGTCACTTCTTCAGGCCACACCTGAGGACAGGCAGCAGCTTCTCTCGGGCAGGTCCCCGAGAGCCTCTCTGCTTCTTCTCTCCCCTTCTCGTCGCAAAGGAGAGGCAGACACCTCAGCTCCGGCCATGTCAGAACCGAAACGTTCTTCAGCTCGCTTGGAGCTGGGCCTCTGGGCCCTGCCGCTCCTGGCCATCCCCTCACAGCCACCACAAAGGCCTTGGCAACAATTTCTCAATGGCCTTTTCTCCAGCCTCTTCCAGTTGACCAAGCTGAGGCCTTTGGTGTTGGTGAGCACAGCCTACTTCTAAATGCCTCTACTCCCTTGATTCCTCTAACACCATTTTCAGGCCTCTCTAGCCTCCATCTGGCCATCTCTTCCCCTCCCCCTCCACAGTTTTATGGTCCCCAAGGCTCCCTGTTCCTCATTCTCTGGCAGCTCTCCTACAGCTATGCCTTCCCAATCCAGGTGTCTGGTCTGTGTTCTCTGGTCTGTTTCTCCCTGCTGAGAAACAGACACCTGTTCTGGAAGGACCTGAGCCCTACCCTCAACTCATGGTAGCTCCCAAGGCTGATGAAGCCCCTCTCCTACCTAAGTCATCTCCAGGCTCCCTATAGGTACAAGTCCATCCCAGGCCACCCAAGCACCCTCTCCCGCTCTGTCAGCTGCCCTTGGTCAGTCTACCTGGAGAGTACTGGACACTTTTCTGTCCTCATGCATCTGTCTCAGTCACACATGACACCATTCCCCCAGAGCACCCCACCCTGCCCTCATCCCTCAAGTTCAAACCTCTGCACAGATTTCCCTTTGCTAATTCCCTGCCTGGGGGACTCTTACCTTCAACAGCCAAGCTCAAGTGCCCTCTTCTACATAAAACCAGCCCTGGGTCTCTGAGGCTGGGGTGGAAGAGCCCCCATCCAAGCCCCCAGAACAGACACGGATGACAGAGCGTATCACATGGCTCTCTCTGACTGGCTCTTCAGCAAATTCATTCAGCAAATACTTCTCCAGGGTGAACTTCTCCTCTCTATAGCCCAGCATATAGAACAGACAGACACTCAACCAAATGCCTGAAAAATGGCAGAGGGACTCAATAAATCTGATCAGTATCAGCCAAATGTACATTCTTGTTCATTTTTATTTTCCTCCCATTTTCCCATTTCTTTAAAAATTTCACTTTCACTTTCTTATCAAGTATACTACTCCTGGTCTCTATAAAATATTTTAATTCCCAAAGGTAATATTATATGAGGAAATTATATATATTATAATAAAATATTACAATTGTGATCCTAATCATTAAACTCAGTAATAATAATCAACTTACTGCATGTTATTTTTACACTTACTATGTACAGTCATATAGCTAATAAGTGACGTTAACCATATGCTACACTTTCTTCTGAGTGCTTCACATGTATCAATTCATTCAATCTTCATAACAGCCCTATATGTAGTATTATCATTATTGCCTTTTAGAGGTGAGAAAATTGAGGCACAGAAAGGTGGAGTAACATGGCCAAACTCACAAAGTTAGTCAGTGCTGGAGCCCAAGTTCAAACCCAAGAAACTGACTAGTGAGCTAGACCAAGCACCTCTCTGCACACTATCCCACCCACCATAAAAGGCTTTTATAGAAATTCTCCTATTCAGTCTTGACAGCAACTCTGTAAAGTAGGGTAATAATCATCACCATGTTTGGCAATGAAGAAAACAGAGGTTTTTGAGAGGTTAAGAAATTCCCCAAAAGTCACACGGCTAAGAAGGGGTGGACATTGGAATTGAAAACCCAGTGTTTTGCCTAACTTTTCACATTTGAAAAGATAAGGTGAGGAAAGAACATACAGAGTTCATTAAGTCCCATCCGTACAGTCATTACTGTTTAGGCAGCCGCATTTCACCATGCCCCAGCACCCCAAATACCTGAGAGATCTGTTCACATCATCCTAATTTCACAGATGGGTAAGGAGCCAGTGCCTAGCTCAGTCTAGGAACCATGTCCCCGGGGTCCTGAGACTCCCGAGTTGGCCCTTTTCAGTCGTCTCTGTCATTATATATGAGATCATTTTGCACCTGGTCATTTGAATATGCGTTGTTTTCGGTAGCATCATTTCGAGCTTCCGGAAATCTGACTAGTGTGGAAATAGAATTGCTTCTCCCTCAGTTCAGGAACAATGACGTTTCCAAAAAAGGGATTCAAATTGAGAGTGGATTTTAAACATGTTTTTCAAGAAGCCTATGATTCCTTGTTAGAGAATCCCTACCCCCACCCCCAGCAAATCCACAGCTCCTTAGAGCAGACAAGGCATTTGCAATCACAGATGTGTGATGATCTCTGGGACCTGGAAGCCTGTAATTCAAACATATGCAACATAAAATCTTTCTTAAAAATAACCTTCTCTCCCATTGTCCCTTTTTTTAGTTTTGAGGTAGCACCTTTCTTTTCACAAAGTTTACATTTTTCTGGTTAGATATTATTCGGCTAAAAAGATTAAAAGGTTAGCCTATAAAGATAAAGAAAACAACACATCCTATTTTGGAGAAAAACAGAAAAAGGAACCAGAAGTAGAGACAGATGGATCAAAAAACCAAAAGGGGGGAAAAAAACAGAAAAGAATAACTAAAAGAATTAATACTAATACTGAACATCACGGACAATTTGTAACTGATATCTGCCCAGATCTGGATCCCAGTATCACCACTTATCAGGCAAGTTACTTCATCTCCTGTATCTCAGTTTCCTGACCTGTACCTTCCGCATCTAACTCACGAGGTTGTTGATGGTATCAAATGAGATAACACATGTAAAGTACGGAGTCGTGTCTGGAACAAAGCACATGCTCAAAAATTGATAGCTATTTGTGGTGATGATTATTTTAAGGAAGACATAAATTTCACCATCTTGATCATTCCCAGGGCACTATGGGAATGTGAGACCCTTAGAGGATTGGGGTTGGCAGCGAACAATGTAAAGACTAAGGGTTCACACTGGGACACAACATGCTCTGGTTTCTCTGGTTTTGTACAGAAGCATGCATGACTTTTGGAATTCTCAGGTCATGTTTCTAAGAGACTTCTCAGTTCCTTTCAGACCAAAGCTGCACTAAATTCTGGTGCACGCTGCCAGGGGAGAGGCTCCAAGAGCATGGTGCTTGTGGTGTAAGTCACCGAGTTGGCTGGGAATGAAAGTAACTTCAGTTCATCCTTTGTCTGCAATGATGAGCTTTCCCTGGCTCTCCAAATTGATGTTCTAAGAACAGTTAGTCCAACAATGGATGCCTTCCAAGGACATTTTTCTCACGTAATTTAAGTTACTAAAGAACAAACAAAAATCTCATAGGAAAAAATAAGGCACAGTACACAATTAAAAAGCATGTACCATTAACACTGTGTAATTAGGGATTTCTCAAACTCAAAGGTTCTTTAGGCCAGTATTTTGGAGGCGCAGTTAGAAGCCAATTTTTCTATGAAAGCATTTTGTTAGCATGAGCAAGAAGTAATCTTTCTCTCTGAAGGTCCAAGGCAATACCTCCGTCCCTCTTCTTAAAAATTAGTTAGCTTGGCCTTGAGTCATACAGAGGCCACTTGACTGCAAGGGCTACTGCTTATTTAGCCTCATAATCACACTCCGTTCTCCATGTATACACATAGCAGGCCCTTCACAAACATTCAATGAGTCAGTGAATACACTCTTCTTTAGATTCAGAACAGTTCCTGTTTTTTAACCAGTGTGGATGATAAAGACAGCTGGACTAGGGCAGCCAAGCTATTCCAGGAAATAAACGGTTTTGACCTGTGGAGCATGGTTTTGGTTGGGGTTTACCATTCCTGTTGTTTAAATGGGCGAAAAGAAGTGGAGATATTCCTTTCTAAAACTTCTGTGGCGCTATTTGCATTTTTAAATCGCTGCTAACACCATCTTGTTTATAGACCTGAGGAGGAATACAATGAGAAGATAAAGAAGGGGCCTTCTCTCATGAAATGCATGAACCCGCATTAAATAGTATTTATGACTCTCTGCTTCCTCTCTCTCTCCATTTATCCAACCTCCTAGAGAAAATGGATTCTTACTGGGTTCACCTAAAACATTTTATAAGTGTTCAGTCCCCAAGGTAACTAAAATGTGAGAAGGAAAAAATAATAAGATATGAATAAAACCCCCAAAGGGTTATTTTTCCCAACTGATCTGAATTAAAATGGTAATAACTCAGATGAGTGGTGTTCTAGTATTTTGATTCATACTGGACATTGGACACTTGTTGACAAACAATTAGTTGACGAACATTAATTCTCAAACACTCTCTGCCCCCACCCCTCAGGAGATGTCACTGAGAGGAACAGAGTCCTGGCCTGGGACCTTGCACGTGGCAACCACTGAAGGACGACTGGTTGAGTGTGTGACACTGTTTGGAAACAAACAGTGTTGAATCAGCACCCAGAAAATACGTATCTGGGTGAAGGCCCTCTCCTTCTCTCTTCCTGCGCATGCCCCAACACACACACGCACACACCTTCAAGAGCAGCTATCAAACTCTGCACGTTTGTTTGTAACAAACAGATACAAACTCGTTTCATCTCACAACACACTCTGAAGAAGAAGCACCACCCCGACTGTCCAGAAGAGGAAGAAAGCAGCTAAGAGAGATGAGAAGACCACCCAAAGCCACACAGCTAGCAACGGCCACACGGGAATTTGAACCCAGATCTGCCATACTCTGCCCATGCCTTTCCATCGGGCCACGCTGCTTCCTTCAACCATGCTGCCTTTGCCACAGCATTTTTGGAACTCATTTTTAAAATCTTACCCTGGAAACCCGCTAATATTAGTTTGAATCACTTGAACTCGGTAAACCCTGCTGAGGGCCCCACCTCCAGTCCCGGTCCCCAGCCCTCCCACCCACTCTTCTCACTGCCCCCAAGATCTTCCTACCACATGTACATCATTAAGATGCTTCCCTCACGCAAAATCCTCTGGGACAAATCCTATCCATGGGGTACCCAAAGGCCTCCAAGGTAGTCTCCCCAACTTTCCTCCAGTCTCTCCGCCCAATTCTCTACACCCACTCCGCTCAGCCAAACCAAAGTCCTTGCAAATGTATGAATGCCACAAGCTTTCTGATACGTTCATGTCTTAAGACGGGAAACTCCTACCCAGCATCCTCCCATACTCCTCCTCTCTGCCCCTCTCCCAACGCTCACACTGCCAGCTCCAAAGGCCCCTCCAGTGTTCCTCTCTAGGACTAATTTCTAGGCCAGTTTAGATATTCCTCTTCAGGGCTCCCACAGCAACCTGCACTTACCTTCTCTCAAAGCACCTTTCAAATTATTGATATATTTAAAGTATCCACTGACTCTCTACTTTCCCAGTAAAGTGTATGCTCCTTGGAGATGGAACCATCTGATCCAATGCTTAGTACGGACACATGTTTGTAAATGAATAAAGGTAAGTAAGAAGAGATGACAGTAAACACTCAACCTTTGGGGGTGAATCTGACTCATAGAAATAGCTGAGAGTTATTCAGAGCCAAATTGTGTAAATAATGGGATTGATCAAGTTGGGTAACACTGTTTAGGGTTCAAAACCATTTCAGCAAAATACATTAAGGGAAAGACTATTATTGTCAAGAAAAGAAAGTCAATCCCTGTTCAGACAAAATGTCCCTTCACAGGCTGCTCAGCATTTCCTAAATATATACCTACGAGTGGAAATGTCATCAGGAGTGCTTGTTACATTACACTTTGTTGGTCTCTGATACTGGGGTGTAGAGGGCAGTGAGAGGGTGTCCATAGGATGACAACAGCCATGGATTTCTTATCTGAGAAATTCTTGCAGGTCCCCCAGAAGAAGCTTCAGCAAGCCTCTCTTGGACTCTCATATACGATCTGCCTTTTCACACTAGGGAAGTCAAATCCCAAATTCCCACCCACTGCAGGATACAAGCCAGTGGATAACATAAGATTAAGCATCAAAGCTTGATCAAAGGCACTGGTTTAAGAAACATAATTTCTACAGAAGTCAATTCTCACCAAGCCATTAACATATCTGTAAGTACTTGCAAGTTAACAGACAGCGTCAGGCTAGGCTGTTAAGACTCCAGAGTGCAGTCCCTTACAAATGCTGAGGCAAAGAGACGTCACTGCCTCGGAAAATGTGGCACTTGGTGATATGAAAAGTACAATAGTATTTATCATCCGCATCCACGGCTTAATGGACATGAGCCATATCTGAAAAGGGAAAGGGTGATTCAGCTTATTAAGTATGCAGAACATCATCTTTCAACACAAGATGGTCCTTGATGATTTTCTTTTTCATATCCAAAGGTTTCCATCCAATCCAAATGGGAAAAATGGAGAAGCGGAACAAGCTACAGCTTTTCTGCTGGAGCTACGGTCACATTAAAACTAGGTATTATTGGGCAGAGGGGTACTCAACAGCATAAGTAAACAACCTCTTCTTTCTTCACAATTCTGTCCCCTAAAGAGGGGCCACACCTCATACTTAACTCTTGCTTTCTCTTTTCCCTACTTTCTTATAAATGATTTTACAAAGTCTTCTGAGAGCTAGATTTCAAGTGTGTTCAGATTAGAAATTTCCAAAATAAAGCTTTCTATAAAAACTTGAGTCTTGGCAGGCCTGCGTCCCTGGCTCGGTAAGCATTCGCTGTTGAACTGAAGATGAATTGTCTAGCAGTTAATGAAACAAATGACATAAAGTTGCCATTTGGTGAAACTTCAGTGTCAAACCGTACTCCTCCCTCCCACTGGCTTTCTTCCTAGCAGGGTATCTTACCTCCTTTAAGCAATTCTCTCTTATACAACTATTTAGTTTTCAAACACCCTCCAAGGTATTATCTAAAAGTCCTCCATTAAAAAATCATTACAAATGACCCTGCTATAAATGACTTTACCAGCTAAGAGATTCCCAAGTTAAAGTAAATGGCATTAAAGGAATTATCATAATAAGGGATTAGTTTAGCTCGTTGTTGAATCTTTTGATTTCAGTCAATATAAAAAAGACCCCTACAACTTGATGTTATATCTTCTATTTACTGCACTTAAATGGGGCATATGCTTAAAAAAATAAATAACTGTGAGCTATGTCAATTATATCCCTAGACTGCCCCATGACTATACTTGATATATTTGTACTAGTCCTACATGGGCCCCCAAAATATAGCCAAGTGCAAATATTTGGTAATGTTGCCACCAGAGGGCATTCATCTCATTGAAAATAAATATTTTTAAACTGTTGGGCTAAATTCAGGGTACAAGAGAAAGAGTGCTAGTTATACTGGAATGACTAAAGCACATAATTTGTATATGAATCTGGACATTGACACTTTCAACAGGAAGCATAAAGACTAATTCTTTTAGTGGGTTGTTCTTGAATCAGATGCTCTGTATATACGGAAAGATGTTATATGACTATGGGAAATTTATTCTTATGTTCTAAGAGGTAATATATGCTGGAGAATGTTATGAACTCAACAAACAAGTGTCAAGTGTCAACAAAACGTATATGTCAAGAGCACCCAGCTCTTAATTTTAGGGGATATCATTAATTTTAGATTAATTTGAGGAGCTATAACTGGTACACTCTTAAAATTCTTCCACATCCTAAAAGTATTAAAAGACTCTGCAAAAGCAAGGATTATCCTTTTTAAAAAAAAAATGCCTGCTTCTCAAACATTGTATCATCTTTCTTCTGACCGGACTACACAGTTACTTTGCACATGTAGGTCTGGACACTAGAAGACAGAAGAAACAGGGCTGTCCTTCTTTGGAAAAGCTCTGAAAAGAGGAAGAAAAAAAACAATGGCATATACAAATGTCACACATCTACCATTTTATACTGTGACTCCAACAGTCTTTTATAAAAAATAAAATCAGCGTAACGCTATAACAAACTGTCCAAAAGGACTCAAATATTGAATTCCTAAGAGAATACGTATCAACATCATTCCTTTTTTTTTTTGTTTACCTCCCAAGAACATAGCACACAACGTCAGCCATAACCCTGAAATTACCACAACCCATCCAAGGCAGAAAACTTCTCATTTTTTTTTTTTTTTTTTTTTTTTTGCGGTACACGGGCCTCTCACTGTTGTGGCCTCTCCCGTTGCGGAGCACAGGCTCCGGACGCGCAGGCTCAGCGGCCACGACTCACGGGCCCAGCCGCTCCGCGGCATGCGGGATCCTCCCGGATCGGGGCACAAACCCGTGTCCCCTGCATCGGCAGGCGGACTCCCAACCACTGCGCCACCAGGGAAGCCCTCATTTTTTAATTTACAAAACAGATAGAAAAAAAAAAAAAAACCCAAGTATAATAGTTTATATTTTTACCTATAATCATCTGATATGTTAACTCTTAACTATAAATCAATTGATCAATAAAGACTATTAATCAGTGAGGTCTAGCACCAGTCCTGACCCTGACGGTAGCTATGAACAAATCTCATTCTCTTTCTAAACTGTCTCTAATTTTGTATATAAAGCAAAAGCATCCGCAGTGGGGATCACAGACACTTAAGGTAAAGTTGCAACAGGGAGTTGGGCCTTGGTATTCCTTTCAGCTAGAACTGCCTTCCGCCCCCATCTCACTGCTTATGCACCTGCCTAAAAGAAGTCAAAGCAGTGACCTGTTACAAGATTTGTAGAGTGCTGAATGGTGGGCTGTTATTTTATTAGCTATTCTATTTGCTCTTGTAAGGCAGGGGTCAGCAAACTTTTTCTGTAAAGGACCAGATAGCAAATATTTTAGGCTTTTTGGGCTACACAGTCTTAGTCACAACTACTCGACCCTGACTCTGTAGCATGAAAGCAGCCATTGACAATTTCTACAGGAATGGGTGGGGCTGTGTGCCAATGAAACTTTATTTACAAAAACAAACAATGGGCCAGAATTGACCTGTGGGCCTTAGTTCAACAATTTCTGTCTTAAGGGGGTAGCTCAAGTATTTTCCCTTCTCCTGTACTGGTGGAACTCTGACATGTACCACAGCCCAAAGGGTCCTTAAGGGCAAACATATTAACCATAACTAGATTTTTAAGGGAAAAAAATAATGTATAGTCCCAACTATAGTGACTTATTTTCTATTTGCAAAATCTAGCTGCTAAGGATGCTTCTCTGACCCACCAGTGGTGTAGGTTGTTAATGCTGGTGGTCGTGATTAGAAGTGTCCTGATTTCTTCTTGGTACCTCTGCTGTTTGCTTTTCTCAGCAGTGGATAGAAATAGAGCGGGAGGCTTCTCCAAAGAAAAAGTCCACTGTGGCATTGGAATTTCAGATCCAACACACTGAGAAAAGTTCCTCAAACTTACACACTCTTCTCCTATCTAACTAAATGCCTCACCTTCCTATTCCTGAAAATTTGAGGAGCAAGTAAGTCATGGGCACCTAGCTCAAAACAACTCATCACTACTGTGCCATTCCCCAGACAGGGGCAAAAGAATGTGCAGCAGACATATGGGTTGGCATAGCACACACCCTTCTCAGAGAATCTTCCCCTCTTGCAGAGCAAGAAAACTCCTGAAGATAATTTGTCTCAGTGTGTCTAGACAAAAATCTGGGACAGATAATGCAAAACCCTCTTTTTAAAAATGTACTTCTATTTTTGCCTTCCCCAAGAAAGGGAAGATGGGAGTGTGGGGGATGGGGAGAAATTGACATCTCGAACATGGCAGATGAGATGTCATTTCAATTTGGCCTTAGCCTAAACAGCAAATCTACGTGTTCCACCTCTTTGCTTGTTAATGCATTTGTTTTACGCTGGAAAGCAAGCCCCCTTGGAAATGGGTGCATCATATTATTAGAAAAGAATCAAGTTGTAATGCAAGCTCTGAATCAATGTTACCAGGTTTCCAACGGAGTTGATGTAGACCCTTCAGAATGTGCATCTGTGTTTGGTGGGCCTTTTTATTATTATTACTCATTAATATTTTTACTCTTGTCCATGTGCCCGGAGACCTTGGCAAGATGAACATTTTATAAATCTGATAAATAATTGAAGCCTCCCAATCAATACCACCCAAGGGAGAGGGAAGGAGGCACTCAAGTCTGCATTAAAGTCAAGGTCCTCCCTTCTGGTAAATGCTGGGGGAAGAAGAGACAGGCCTGGGGAAAGCCAGAGGCCAGGAAAAGCTCATCTCACTGGGGTGAGCTGAGTGCAAAGAGCTGGCTACTTCTACTTGCCCCTCCATGGCTTGGGGGAGAGGGCGCAGTGGAGAGCAGTCAGTCCATCATGTCAGGCTCCACACAATGGGCACAGATAGGCCAGAAGATGGAAACATCACAAGGGTGCCCATGAAACCCAGTCCCCCAGCGTGAGCTGGGCAGTTCACTCAGGAGGGCGACTTGCACATCATGAGCTTCATTGGAACTGCAGTGTCTGGGCTCACACTTAAACTCCCTGGGAAAATGTTTCTGTCAACACAACAGTAAAGCACTCCAGAGAGGGACTTCACAAGACTCTGCAGCCAAACTGAGCCCAAGGGGAATTCCACGGTAAGTCTCTTAAAGAGGCACAAAGCCTCATTAGTGCAAAGAGGATTCATCCTGCTCCCGGTCCAACCACAGATGCAGGTGCCTGGTTCCCGGATTTATGAGTCTTTATGATTCTACAGACCACCCAGTTATAAGGAATCAACACTGGCTGGCGCCCGAATAGCCTCCTGATCTTCCAGAAATATCAGTGGCAATCAAACTACACCTACGGGCCTTTCCATAGAAGAGAAATATGCTGAGTTGGCAGTTGGTTTATTTAAAGGAAGCGAATAGCCAGGCTGGTGATACCCACCACGTCAAGGAAGACTTTTTACAAAAAATGAAATCGTACTGTTGAAATGAACTTCAAAAAATCATTTAGGCTGTCATCCTGCCTTAAGGTAAGTCCATCTATGAATCTCCAGGGGCAAACAGGACATACATTATTGTGAAAGATCTTGAGAAGCTTCTATCAGCAAACTTGCATGGTCAGGCTGCCTTCACTGTCAAAAAATTACTAATTATGACTGTTTTGCAATGGATTGTTGGAACCAGCTCACACTGCTTTCTTAACTTTTTAGGAATTTTGTGAGCCACTGACTTCATGCTGACAGCTTGAAATCAGCCACAGTGGGAATATTCACACCATGGAAAACAGCAAACGCTACAAAATGGCCCCAATCCCACACCGCCCCTTTCATCTGTTAAACATTTATCAATATATCATTGTCATATGCTTTGTAAAACTTCTCCAGTTTTCTCTTCTCCAGCTCTTAAATTCTTTGAGAGCAGTGAAAAACTCCAGAAGTCAAAGAAGAAATCTCTTCTACAATTTTCTGGAAGGTTTAGCCTCCACTTAAACATTCAAAGCAAAAGGAAATCTACTTTGCAAGACAATCCACTTACAGGCAAGAAAACTGCTGTATCAGAAAGTTACCATTAGCCCAAATTTATGTCTGCTGTTCTCCCTACTACTATTTGCCAATCTTGTAAACATCCCTCAGAGTCTCTTCAGAGCTCTCTGAATTATGTCCTATCTCTCAAACTTGAAGACAAGAACAGGTTCAGCATTTAAATGGTGCAAGTGACACCAGCAACCCCACTGTTTATAATGCACAAACCCTCTGTTTTCTTAATAGAACTTCTCCCCTCCTGTAAGGCGCTTAGCTGAATGCCCAGACTGGAAGTTATTTCCCTCCTAGAGTCTTTCTGATAGAACCAACCCTCAGTACAATCCAGGGATTTGGAAACGTTTCTTCCATGGCCTCCAAAAAAATACTTATTGGCCCTAAAACCTAATAATAAAGATGTTCTACTGTCTAGTGTTGGGAGATGGTACTCCCTGGGTTCCTTGCATTTCCATACATCTTACAAAGAGAGGCACTCACTGCCACTTGCTCTGGATTATCGTTTTAAGGATGTTTGTATGGTGAACAGTCTTAGGAGACAGAGAGAGTAATCTCTGGAGCAAAGGGAAATTGTGTTTACTGCCCACTTAAAGAGATTCAGATTCCCTAAATTCAGGGGTCCTTTTCTCTAACGCCATCAGAATATGTGCAGGCTTCCATCAGGGCCCATCTGTATCACCACCGTGAGACATGGGGCAGAGAAAACTGACGTAAATACACTGTTCATGCTGCTTCCTGTGGAAAGAGTAATACAGCCCCCGGACTCTGACCCATGAGTCTCATGTCTTCTGCTGTCATCTGTGAAACTGTGGCACACCAGCTTTCTGGCTTGCAAGCAGAATAACATCTCAGCCCCTTCACAGTTTTCAATACCTGCTACCTATAAAGCTTTTAAGAAGCAATTTACACCTATATTTATATCTCTATCTATCTGTCTACCCACCTACCTATCTAATGAGGATGAATTGTGTGCCTCAGAGATTCTTTATAGCTCTCTTGGGCAATCATGTATAAGACAGCCCACAATGAAGTTACTGGGATGGAACTTGCAGAGCCATTGCCCTCTATTAAAGGTAGCCATGTGAAACTAGGTAAAGTGGGCATAAACAAAACTGACCTTAATGCCCTGTGTGTACTCTAAGGCAGGGCTTCTCAAACTTTAATGAACATATAAAACACCTGGGAATCTCATTAAAATGCAGATTTGAATTCAGTAGGTCGGGGAAGAAGCCCAAGATTCTATGTTTTTAACAATTTCCCAAGTGATGCGGATGATGCTGGTCCAAGGACCACACTTTGACAGCAAGGCTCTAACAGCAACTAATATAAATTCTATACATATTAACACTGACATTTGCATAAACGCTAACATTTTTCATACAAATATCTCCACCAACCCAGGAAGTCCACGTGAATCATAGAACTATTACACTGGTTTAGGAAAGAATAATGAAAACATTCCTGAGTACACAATTATGGGTGCCTGTATACTTATATGTGGGAAATATCAATATTGGTTATGAATTATCCTTCATTGTAAATCATAAACACATTCTATTCAAAGAACCAGGAGCAAAGGGAACATGCAGGAAAAGACCTTCCTAGGCAATACAGTGTTTTAACTGTAGCAAGAATGAAAGAAACAGGGCCAATTACGATCTTACAGTTTACGTCGCTGATAACTATATCTCTGGCGAAGTTAATGCTGATGGGTTAAGCATAACAGGGAAAGAGAAAATAATATGTGGACATAAGACTGACTCTGAGAAAGCAAACGTGCTGTGAGAGAAAGCCTAGCGGGCAGAGAGTCAGGGGCCTAGGTTGTGGTCCCCACCCTGTTACTCCCTTGCTATGGGAGTTCAGGGAAGCAGAGTTGGTCCCCACTGGGCCACTTCCTAACTCTTGCATCTTGGCCATAGGTTTCACCTGCACAGGCCGCCTCTCAGCCTCATGGACCATTTTTTAATACTGTCAACAGCCCGAAGAAATCAATCTTTCTGTCTCATCTTATTCACTTGGGGAAAAGTTAGTGAGCCAATTTGAAAAGCACGGGAGAGGGCCTAGAAATAAAAGAAAGGTGGAAATTTATTTTACAATTTTATCGGGAAATACTTGGTCACACTTTTACTTTATTCCTTTTCCTTCTTCCACTGTCTCCTTCTTTCCTTTCTTTGGTCTTCTCCTTTCTACCCTCTCCCTCTTCACTGTCTCTCTACAAAAAGACAGCTGGGGAGGCAGCAAGGTGGATTTCAGTATTCCACACACTAATTTCTCATGAGCTCAGTGACTTACTTTTGAAGAGATTTTTGTGGTTGAATATGCTTAGGAAATCCTGGGTTAAACAGAGTTCAAAGGTTTCTTTACTGAGGACAGTCTCAATAGAGATGGTCTTTAATAGGCAATGTATAACCTGACTCTCCGAGAAGGGGCTGGGGGGTGCTGGGTCTTCTATCTTTGACCACAGGACCACAGAAACTAGCCCTCCCCCTGCTAGTGTCTTAAGGAATTCACACTGAGAGAGTTCTGGCATGAAGATTTTGGATACCAGAGTCAAGCTATCATGTTTTAATTAGTTTTACCTTGAATAAACCTCATGGCCTTGGGCAAGTCACGTAACCTCTCTAAGCCTCTGGTTTCTTCACGTGTAGAAGGGGGTCAGTGACATCTAACAGATGGTGCCATTGATGAGACAAAGTACAAAAAGTGCCAGACATAGAGCCCCCTCACCAGCCAGGGCTTTCAGATTCACAGGTGAGGTTAACCCATGTCCCTCGAGGGCTTGGCGGGAAAAGCATCCATGCTACTCAAAATTACTCTTTGAGATGAGGCCACTGGCCTCTCCTGA
The DNA here is from genome assembly GCF_963455315.2 of Globicephala melas. Taxonomy (NCBI): domain Eukaryota; kingdom Metazoa; phylum Chordata; class Mammalia; order Artiodactyla; family Delphinidae; genus Globicephala; species Globicephala melas. Next base: position 83,167,863 of record NC_083319.1, on the reverse strand, counting down.
CTTGGCATTGCCTAGTCCCATCTACTCAAACCTGAATATTCCCTTCTAAGGGCTGCCCACCCGGCTGTGTTTGTTTGTGGTCAGTCCCAACAGAGGACATTTACCAAATGAATGAGGGAGAGAAAGAAAATATTGAGACAGAAAAGGTCACAGAAAATAAAGAGAGGCAGAAATGAGGCCAGGTCAGAGAGCACCAGGCATGACTGTCCTGAGGCAGCCTCAACTTTACCTCTTAGGTGGAACGTGGCCTCAGGCAAGTGAAACAACCTCCCTGGGTCTCAGGGTCTCCATTTAAAAGATAAAGATAATGATGCCTTATCTCACAGAATTAAGAGAGATCAGATCTGTTAACCATTTAGCACAGAGTAGGAACTCAATAAGAAAAATAAAAACAAAGCTAAATGTTCTTTGGGGGGCTAAGGGGAAAAAACAGATGCAGTTATTCTCAAATCCAATTCTCTGATTTCTAGATTGGAAACTGAATATCATAATCCTTCTGAGGAAATGCCAGAAAAACGAACACACACAGGGCATCATTCCCTACAACTGACTTCAGATACACCCAATGAGTGGTGGTAGATGTAGTTTTAATGCTGCCATTTTGAGTGCGTGATTGATTGAGAGACAGTCTCTATTATCTACTGGATTCCAAAAAACTTAAGGTCAGCAATGGAAAAACAACATTTCAAATTTGCTGAACAAGGACCCCCTGACTCCCCCATCCCACAGCAGTCAGGTAGAGAGATCACTTCCTTAAGACAGGACTCTCCTCACCTCCTCCACTCACAACTATGTTTTTCCCACGCCCTATACATTTATCAATCTAATGTCATCTCCCTCTATGTCCTCAGGGTCTATCACAGGCTGGCCCAGAGCAGGCTCTCCTTAAGTACTTGCTGAAGAAATGAACAAATCCCACATTATTTATTTAATAAGCATGACCACTTTAGTCCATCAAAACAATATGAAGACCATGAAAACAGAATTTTTTTTTAATTAGTAATGTTGTTATAACTCAAATGAACAGCTTTATTAATCACTTCCAAATTTAATAGCAAATCAAGGAAAAAAGTAAAAAGTCGTGGCAGGAGCCAAGAAATCAACATAAACAAGATCATTCTTCACACTGAGATTTTCTAACCCTGCCTCTCAACGACTTCCTCATCAATCCCTAAATTCAGTGGCTCCGCTGTAACCTCAGGACTAAATCTAAACTCCACGGCATGCAGGGAGGCCTTTTGCATTTTGGTCCTTGTCCATCTTTCCATCCTCATCTCCTGCCATTGCCCTCTTGTATCTTCCACTCCAGCAACAGCCAAACTACCCCGATACAGACCTCCATGCCTGACAGATGCCTGCTCCAATTCATCCATGTGTGACCTCCTACTCATCCTTTCGGACTCCACTTGAGAGCTGACAACCTTGTGAAGTGCTCTCTGATTTCTCTAAACAGAATAAATCAGTCCCCTCCTGTGTGGGGCTATTTAGAGTACCTACTGCCATGTCACCTTCTTAGATGTCACTCTTCCTCTAGACTACAAACTTCTTGAAGACAAACAGTGATGTACATATATGTATTCCCTGTGCCTGGTACATTGTACACCCTCAGCAAGATGTTTAATGGAAGAACAAACAAATGGATGCATGTCCACTGCTACACACTTTCTATTCTCCCATCACTATCCCTCCCAACTAATCGCCTTTCAACCGTTGACAGGAAACCACTGGGAAGGATCTGAACTTTATGGAACTTCAGGGAACACTTAATATCTGCTGAGCACTATCTTATTAATCTTTAGAATAAATCAAGATTCCTCTATGAAATTGGCGCTGGTATGTTCATTTTACAGATTAAAAAGAAAGAAAAAGAAATTCAGAGAGGTTAAGCCACCAGAAAAGAACCCAGCAGGACTTAGCGTCAAACCTGAGTCCATGCTCCTTCTGCTACCCTATCTGGCCTCAAATGCAAATTTCATTTCATCCTTTACCATTTCAAAGGATGTTCTCTTCCTCATTGTCCTCTATCATAATTCTCACCTCTTAAATCAAGACCCCAAGTAGCCCTCAGATGGCATCTGCCTACCAAACTTCTCCCAGCCTACTGGACACAACCCACATTCCTCTCTCTCCCGGATCCTCTTGCCCTAAAAGCCTGACCTAGTGTTTCCACTGCCTTCTAATTCTTCAATATCTCTCTGCCCAAGTCACTCGGATGGCTTTAAAACAACTTGCAAGAACATATCATGTATACCAAAAAGACATGGAGCTTTCTGCTTTCCTTATAGTTCAATTCAAAACACATTTACTGACTGTTAACTCTGACTTGCACCATACCAAGTACTAGGGACAGAGGGATAATAAAACAAAATTGGTGACCTTGAGAGCTTTTAGGTTAATGGGAGGACTAACAAGTAAGCATATTCTTTCAATATGATGGGATAAGCATTCTTCTGGATGATTGCTCATGGTACAAATACAAATCCACAAAAAAAGGATTTTGTCCATCGTGAGGTATCAGAGAAAGCTTCCTGGAGGAGGTCATGCCTAAGCTTCATCTTTAAAAGATAAGTAAGAAATAATCAGGCAAAGGGGTAGAGGAGGGCCCTTGAGAAAGAGAGAGCAGCTTCAGTTTGTAACAAGTGCTGACATCACCTTACAGAAAATTTAAAAGTTTCTGATATGGTTTTTGTGTATTCTTGCTGAAATTTTTACATGTGTAGGGTTTGTGTCAGCAATGAATAATTCAAACAGAACCCAACACAGATGCCTGATGGATGTCCATCTCGATGACCATGACATCATTGCCATTATCTCTTCATTGTTTTCTTTAAGGATCTTTCTTAAAGATCCTTTCTTAAAGATCGTTTCCTTATCAGTGGAACAGACTGATAACTCGTGTGAGATGAGTTAGGGCTTTCAGAACACTATGCTCCACTTAGAGGCCTGGGGAAGTCATTTTCTAAATAGCATACTGGTACAATACAGTCACAGGACTGAGCGTAGCCACCCCAGAAGGAGAACCAAAAGAGAAACCTCCATCCTCTGCCCCCGAAGTGCATTCCTGGTGCCCTGTCCTGTTTTCCACCTTCTCTGTAATTTTATTTTTCTATGAACCACTCCAGATTCTGTCATAAACTGGACAGAGAACTTTCTGTACACAACAAATTGATGTGAATTGATTCAAACACTTATTAGATATAATTTTCAATCACTCTCATTCTGGGAAATTAAGTTTGGTGTTTGGTAATGCATTTTGTTATCACTTAATAAAGAGACAGTCTCCTCCAATTTTAGTAAGTCATGAACTTTGATGCTGGAATGCCTCTTTGATAGCATATAGAAATAGACATTTTAATACTCCAACAAGGTAAGAGAGTCAGCAGGGCAGCAGTTGAAAAAGCTAAATCATTAAAAGCAGAAAGATTTGGGTTTGAATTGTGGTTCTGCCAATTATTAGCTCTGTGGCTCGGGCACGTTAATAAACGTCTCTGGACTTCAATTAACTCATCCTTAAAAAGCAAGATTACTATGAAAATCAAAGAAAATGTGTCAGTAAAGTGGCACACAGTGGTTCCCCTCAATAAATGGTAACTATAATCTATACCTCACTTAAAATTTTAATTAAATTTTAAGATCACCCACTTGCAGACTGTAGCCCAAATTAGCAAACAAGAGATTTTTAAATAGATTTAAATATGTTGATAAAAAGCATCACATAACATATTCAATTTCTTAGAGCTCCTACAAAAAATGCTGTCTTAGGTCAGTTGCTCAGAAGTATGCTGAGAGAGCAGTGTTCATGGCAAGTGATTTATTAAAGGAGGGTTCCCAAGAGAGGGGGAAGCAGGAGACAGACGAAGGGAATCCAAGCAAGGCTGCAATTTCAGGTGAAGTCTCAGCCTCCAGCTGGATCCTGCTGGAAGCTCTGGAGTGTAAATTACACCACAGATCCTACAGAGAACTTGTAAATTACCCAGTGGAGTTGGCCCAGCCTAAAGGCAAGGGAGTGAGCTTTCTGCTCCTAAACCAGTCAGTCATCAGCAAAGGAGGGGTTGAGGGAAGAGAGAGGAGGGTACTGAACTTCCAGCCACTTCCAGCTGTGCGTGTGTGTGTGTGTGTGCGCGCGCGCACATGTGTGTGCCCTGGGCTGGGGTAGGAGGCCCACTAGTTCAAGGCTAGCCCTTTGAAGAAGGTCTCAGGTGCTAGCCCATAGAAGCAATTGTACACAGAAACCAGGGAAAGTGCACAGGACCGGTGAGAGGAGTTTGAGGGCAGCTGGACAGAGCATAGACAACGTGTGCAACATTAATCAAGAGAATTTCATGGACCCACATCTGTGCTGACTCTGCCTTCTGCTCATTGGAGTTGGGTGATCACCAAATAATGTACAGTTCACTGCAAATACATTCATTTTTCTTTGGTAATGTACAAAGCTAAGTTTGAAGTAAATACTTCCTAGGAGTATGAAATTCAATTTTGAAGGTTTGCCCTGAGGCATCAAAAAATGAGCTCTTCAACCTACACGGTTATGGATTTCTACTGAAGAAAGTTGTGCCAGTCACTAATAGAGGGCACAGACGTTGTTCAGACAGAAATGATTGAGAAAGGGCAGTGGGCAACTCCTCAACTACCAAGAAAAAACTGGCAGCAGCAACTCCTGGGCTCTTTCACACATGCATACTCATTTAACCATTCATGTAGCTAGAGATCCTGGGATGCTATTTAAATTGAGCTGTGTAATCTGCGCATCTGGTTAAGAAAGATCTATATTACACAGATTCAAGACTGCTTTATTCAAATAAGTTCTTATAATGTAAAAATATAATTTCTTATACCTTCACGTCCTTATCTGTAGAAAGGGTAAGGGGACTTTAGGACTTCAGGTAATAAGGACTCAATGGAGACAGCCAATTGGATAGGTAGACTGGATCACAAGGTCACCTGAGGATTAACTAATATCTTATTATAAATGACTACAAAAACATGAAATATTACAATATTTTTTAAATAACACATGTAATTAATTTTTTAGGGTCATAAATGGTTCCATACACCCCCTTTTCAAAAATTTCCAATAAGCTTTATAATTTAGCAATTCATAATTTAAGGCAATTATGTCAACAGATACATTAAAATAAAATTCATGGAGAATTTCTGAGGAGCCCAACAGACAGATAACACTGATGATTAATGGGCACTTCAAGTTTTTGCACCTAATAAGTTCCAATTATAAATAAATAGCCAGTAACCACAATGGTTTCCACCAAAGGGCAGGGGCTGTGTTCTACTTCTGGACTCTCAGAACACCTCAGGAGCTCAGCAGACACACCTATGGGTGTGGGGAGGGTGGGAGGAGGGGAAAGGACAGAGCCTAAAAATGACTGTCTTCTTCAAACAAAATTGTCAACCTTTACTACTGTTACAAAATATCTGCAATGAGCTATCCTTTCAAGGTGAAACATTTGCTAAAGTTGGTGCTAAAACAATAGGATGAATCTACTAAGACTTGGTGTCCCCCACTCTCGGCATATTTGAATTCTGAGAATTCAGAGTCTGATTATAGCTCTCTGCTTTCCCATGTATTGCTTTGTAATGAAAAAGGTTTGGAATTGATAAGAATATGATGTGTAGTATAAGATGCTGAACAGAGGGAAAACTCAGAAGTCCAACCAAAATTAATGCTGTCCAAGAATCTGTACCAAAGAATGGGATTATCCAAAACCGTGGCCATTGTTTTCCATTTTAGGTTCTCATTATGCAAGTCTGTACATGGCAGATGTGTCTTTTCAAATATGCTTTTTTGCTGGTAATATCTGAGTTTTTTTTCTTTGAATTTGCTAATCCATTAGCATATTAGGTGATGGGTGAGAAAATAGACTAGAATAAATACATATCACTAGGCACTTGATAAGGAGGAAGATCTACATGACAATTACAAAGACTTGGGAAGAACCCAATGCACAGATCTTATGGGGGAAGGATGCAGAGGATTCTGCTCTAGACCACCCCAGCCAGAGGAGAGGGACAGTGGTGTGGAGAAAAGAAGAGGAAAGAATGTCCCCAAAGGTGATGGTCAGATTCTTCCCAAAGAAAGAGAATAAGAAGAGGGTGAAGCATAGAGATAGAAAAATACATTTAAGGAGATCTGGAGAACTGGCCATAGAATAATTACACTGTACCAAGCCCACCTCCCTTGGTGATTCAAGAAAGAAGACTTATCGACACCACAAGACGGCAAAGTGTTATCAGTAACTTGTTGGGAGGATAAGAAGCAGGAAAAGCAAGTGCTTCCTCCTCTCTGGAAATGCACAGCTTCAAAAAGTGCAGCCCGACCTTAAGTTCTAGCCCTGGGTTTCAAGCCAAAAATAAGAAACACCATGCAGAGAACATAGGTTCTACTTAACGTTTAATCATCATGGTAAGAAAAAACAGAAGAATCTCCACAATGTCTTTGCTCACTGTGAAAATGCATCATTTGAGTTTTCAAACAGTTGGTGCTTTTCTCCCAATGGCAATTGAGATCTCAAAAAGAGAGAATTTACTCAAATTATATCAGCCATGAAATTAACTACAGTATAATGACCCAGCCCTTGGAGTGAACTGGGCTGCATAAAAGGAATCAGAGTGAAGATAAGAAAAATTATAAGATAACTCAAAGCCTGGGTCCTACCCCTTTCTGCTCTCAAGTGGCCATGGTCTTGTGAAAACCAACAATCACAGTATCCTATGCGTATATAATGCTGGGTAATGCTGATGACAAAAAACTCTACAAACCATCATTTCAGAGTGTGTGTTGAATGTGTGTATGTGTGGGTATATGTGTATGAATGTTGGGGATAGGGAACAGGTGGGAATCATGGTCGTGATCTTGAGCCTGACAAGGAATTTTCTCCACACCCTTGTATCATGAACTTCTCACTCCTACCTCCAAGAAATACCCTTTCCCCCAGTCATCTTTTGTTATTAGATTCTTACTCAGTACATTAATACCTCAGTGTCATCCACGTTTAAATTCTTCACAAACACTTTCACAACTTAGGCCTCATCCAAGTACCTTCTGTACATTAGCCCTCACTCAGGGAAAAGCCTTCTTGAAGGCCTGCAAGTCCCTGTGCATTTCCGTCTCCTCTCTGGTCCCAATTACTGCTCCCCCCACCCCAACCCCACTCTGCTCCAGCCACACTGGCCTGTGCAGTTCTTTCAACACACAGAGCTCCCCCCAGCCTCCACCCCTTGCTTGTGCTGTTTCCTCTGCCTAGAATGCTGTTCCCTCAGGTATCAGCGTGCTCACTCCCTCGCTGCCTTGGACTCTTGGCTCAAATGTCATCTGATCAGACAGGTCTTTTTTTTTTTTTTAACATGTTTATTGGAGTATAATTGCTTTATAAAGGTGTGTTAGTTTCTGCTGTATAACAAAGTGAATCAGCTATACGTATACATATATCTCCATATCTCCTCCCTCTTGCGTCTCCCTCCCACCCTCCCTATCCCACCCCTCTAGGTGGTCACAAAGCACCGAGCTGATCTCCCTGTGCTATGCAGCTGCTTCCCACTAGCTATCTATTTTATACAGCCAACATTATTCTCAAGGGTGAAAAACTGGAACCATTTCCACTAAGATCAGGAACAAGACAAGGTTGCCCACTCTCACCACTATTATTCAATATAGTTTTGAAAGTTTTAGCCACGGCAATCAGAGAAGAAAAAGAAATAAAAGGAATCCAAATCGGAAAAAAAGAAGTAAAACTGTCACTGTTTGCAGATGACATGATACTATACACAGAGAATCCTAAAGATGCTACCAGAAAACTACTAGAGCTAATCAATGAATGTGGTAAAGTAGCAGGATACAAAATTAATGCACAGAAATCTCTGGCATTCCTATACACTAATGATGAAAAATCTGAAAGAGAAATTAAGGAAACACTCCCATTTACCATTGCAACAAAAAGAATAAAATACCGAGGAATAAACCTACCTAAGGAAACAAAAGACCTGTATGCAGAAAACTATAAGACACTGATGAAAGAAATTAAAGATGATACAAAGAGATGGAGAGATAGACCATGTTCTTGGATTGGAAGAATCAACATTGTGGAAATGACTCTACTACCCAAAGCAATCTACAGATTCAGTGCAATCCCTATCAAACTACCAAAGGCCATTTTTAACTATTTACAAATAACAAAACTCTCACTATCCTCCTCTTACCTTGTTTCACTTTATTCATAGCATTTGAGATTACCTATAGATTACATCTAGATATCTTTCTCCGTTTTTCTGTCTCTCCCCTCAACTAGAGTTTAAGCTCCATGAGGCAGAAACTTTGTTCTGTTCAGTATTAAATTTCCAGTGCCTTAGAACAGTCCTACTCAAATAATCATTTTAAAATTGAAATCAGAATTATTTATTTAATATTTTTCTTTATTTCATATTTTTTAAGCTTAAGCTTTATCCTAAACAATAATATCGTGAAACCAAGGGTATGATGTGCCAGGTATATTTTTTCTAATAAATACTAAATATAGAACTATCAATATTAAAGGTGTTAGCCCCAAATATCCCTTCAAACCATCTTGCTACCACTGAGGATATACATCCCCAGCTTTGAGAAATACAGTATCATCCAACAGCAACACATACCAGTGGCAACATGTACTAGTGACATCAATGGCAGTACATAAAAAGCAGTGAATTTGACATGGAAATAAAATTTGTTTATTCTTATAATGTTTCTTAGTCTCACAGCATAAAACAGTAAAACTGGAGTCATGAGGCCTGGCTCCCAGCCCTATATCTGCCACAAACTAGCTGTGTAACCTTAGGCAAGACACTTAAGCTCTCTGGGCCCCAATGTCCTCATCTCTGTAATAAGGACTTGGGATGATTCCTAAACTCACTGGCAGCTCTCACTGTCTTTGACTCTACCAACAACCACAAAGTTGCAGGAAAGAATCCTAAAGCAATTAGGTTTATTATACCTACTTAATGTTTAATCATCATGAAAAGGAAAAATAGAATAATTTCCACAAAGCTCGATGACTTTGAGAAGCACAAAGTAAATATTTTATAAAATAAAATAATATTTTGGATACAGTAATACTGTGGCCATAAATCTTTTCTGTAACCCCATGACCCTCCTAGTGTAGGCAGCTGGATACCAAACCTCCATGGCCTCAAGAAAGGGTTATCCAGGATCCAGGCAGAACTAAAATTAAGAAGTGGAAATTCTTGGTCAAGACCAGGATGCTCTTTTTTTGTTTTTTCCTTTTTTCTTAAGCAGAAGCTAGTATGTAGAAGGAATGATTGAATTAGAAAAACAACCCTCTGCAATCCTCAGAAATAAAATAATTTTTTCAGGAAAGGGTCAGAACTGGGTACTAAGCCCATTATGTTCAAGTTTTGGGGAACGAAGATATCTGCTAGATGTCAAATTATCATTCTACAAATTATCTACCAACTGCAAAGGGAAACTTGTATTTTCAAAGAAAGGTCACTATTGACATTTTTGGTGGCCACCATTTTTTAAAAGTGGTCAAACTTACAGTAACAGTGTATCAAGGTGACATGTGTTTCTAACTGTGGTACACTGTGAAGTGCTCAGCACCTCTGCTATAGTCTTCTTCCCAAAAACATTTCACTGGCATCTAATCAAGCCTTTAGAAGTAAGTTCCAGTTCACAGGAAATATGGGAATAAATGACAAGTTCAAGAATCCCACAAGGAAACTATCGAACACCACCAGAATGAAGGACATTCTACAGAACAACTGACGGGTCTCTTCAAAAAGTCAATGTCCAGAGGGGGAGAAAATGGAGGTAGCAATCCAGACTGAAAAAGGCCAAGGAAAGACAATGAGCAAATACAGTGTGGTGAACTTTGAGTAGATCTCGGTTTGAAATATAAATAGCTATTAAAGGCAAGTTGAACAACTGGGGAAATTTGAAGCTGGACTAAGTATTATCTGCTATTACAGAGTTGTTTTAACTTTCTCGAGTACAGTGATAATGGTGTTGGCGTTGTGCTTGTAGGAGAAATGTGCCAGAGTTTAGGAGTGAAGTGACATGATATGGGCAACTCATAATCAGACAGCAAAATGTTAATCAGAGGTTGAATGCAGGTATTGAGTATACAGATGGAATAGTCTTTCAATTTTCCTCCATGTTGAAAATCTCGTAATAAAAATTTGGACAAAAAACACAAGATTCACATGTATGAAAAAATTATTTGGAAGAAGAAATCAAGAAAAACTGCTTGTCATATTCCTCTGTCCCCATGGGAAGCAGCAAGAGGCAGAGGGGAGATAAATAAGTTAGAGACAGGAAGGAGGAAGTGTGTAACCTGTCCCCTAGTGAAATATGGGGGCTGGGGAACCGGAGAACCTCTAGTCAAGTTTGGAGATTCAAGAAAAGAGGAACCCCTTTTGGTGGGGGTGGACCTGAAAAGGCGGCCAAGAAGACAATCTCAAGCCTATAATGGAAGAAATGAGAGACCATTTCTGGTCTCTCTCCAGAGAGAGCCCGGGCCAGTATTCCAGCATTTCCTGTGTCCCCAAAGCTTCATTGATACCCTTACAGAGAGGTGTGTGAAAGTGGCGGACCCTGGCTAGGAACACAGGATGTACAGCTGAGAACTACACCAACTGATAGCCGAGGACAAGTGGGACAACACAGCAGCTACCAACATGGAGAAATGACCACCAGTGGCCACAGAATGTCCCCTTCCGTGCAGTGGCACTTCAGCATCCCTAAGCCCACACTCCACTTGAGGAAATGAAGATGAGAGTGAGAGAACCGGACCTGATGGGACGAACATGAAACGTTCTGTGATTGCCCATAATTTTTAAGATTACACAGAATGGTAGGAGGTTAGATTTCCACTACATCGTGCAAAAAGGGCAAAAAATAGACATTTAATTCATATATAGAAAAATAAAGTCACATATCTTACAGTCTGTGTCTGAGATAAGTGCCTGCCCCATTCTCCATCCTATCCTAGACATTTTAATATTCCTTCACCCACTGCCATAGCATCACAGGAGAACCAAGATATAGTGTGAGGGATAGATTATGCACATAAATATCCATCTGAAATGACCTTGCAGTTGTCCACACTCATAGCTACATGGAGTGTAACACAGAAATTGTTTACAGCCTATGGAATGTGTGTGGCTTTTAAATATGAATAAATAAAAATTTATTCAAATAAAATTAAAAAGCCATGCTGTGAAGTCTGACTCAAAAGAGTTGGGAAGCAGATCAGCTGTTGATCTGCTTCTCGAAAAACCCACACCATTCCAGGAAAAGAGAGCTAGGCAGGGCTGCCTCTCTTTTCTGGAGCTGGGATGTCAAAGGTACCCCTGCCAGGGCATATGCTACATGCAAATTAATAGTAAACAGAATTATTGGGAATGTAACTAAATAAGAAATATCTTCTGTTTATAACTGAGAGGCAATATTTTCTTAAGATGACCATAAATTTGAAAACATATCCAAGATTATTTAGCATTGACCATATAGACACAATATTTCATATGTTAATAATAGATTGTGGTTTCACAGTGAAGAAAAAAAAGATTATCATTACACGCCATAATAATAAAGGACATCATCAGAAATGCATGGCAGACTCTTTTAGTGAGTGTGTCATTGTTTTGAAAAATGGCTATGTTACAGGATGGTAGATATTAAAGCTCGAGGAGACCCTCAGATGTCTTTTGGTCCCATACTGCTAATTCTGGTCTTTACACAATTTTCTTTTACAGATGATGCAGGAAGTAAGTGCGGGAAAATCACGGCTTACTCTACTCAAGTCTTGCCGGAACTACTAAAGATGACAACCATGATTGTAAGTAGGAATACCACCTCATTCCCAACATTCTCCCCTCCCACTCCACTCCCGCCCTGAACTTGAGTCCCCTTCCTTCCTTCCACTGATACAGTTAGGGCTGAGATGACATCTCTGCCTTCAACTCAGGATATTAATCTCTCTCATTCTCTCTCTCTCTCTCTCATTCTGTCTGTCCTCAGACCACTAAAGCTCCTAGGTGATCACAGAACAAGCCAATGTAATTCTATTTGTGTTGATGTCTTGATAAAAACAAAGATCTTCCACCACCACTTGCCTGCCAAAAGCCTTGGCTTCTCTGGAAATGCAGCATCTTGGTCTGTGATTATAATAACACAAGTGACAATCAATTGCATAAGGAAGAATTTATTTTCTCCAGAATGCTCTTTTCATCTTTTTCTTTTGGAAGTTTTTAACTTTTTATTTTATATACAAAGAGCTAACATTGTTTCTGTGTAAGGTGGATGTCCTGGATGACCCATTCAAGGAAGCTGTAAATACAATAAGTCCCCTACACACAAACCTTCAAGTTGCAAACTCTCAAAGATGCAAACGTGCATTCCATCAACGTCAGGCGTGAGTGAAACTGCAGCTTGCCCTCCGTCTCTTATTGCTGACGATCCTTCAGCTCTACCATCTCCCACCTCCTCTCCCTCCTCCAATCAGTAACCCTTCTTGCCTGTTCACTCGATTCCAGTCCCTGTATGCCAGCTGTTGTACTGTACTTTTCAGTTACTGTACGATTAAAAATGTTTTCTTTATTTTTTGTTTGTTTGTTTTGTATGTATTATTTGTGTGAAAAGTATTATAAACCTATTACAGTACAGTACTATATAGCTGATTGTGTTTGTTGGGTACCTAGGTTAACTTTGTTGGACTTACGAACAAAATGGACTTACAAACGTGCTCTTGGAAAGGAACTCATTCGTATGCAGGGGACTTACTGTATATCAAAAATTAAAGCCTATTTTTGTTAAATTATTTTAGCATTTGCAATCCCCCCTTGAAAAAAGGAAGCACATCAGAACAGAAGGCTCCATGAGCTCATATTTCTAGACTTAAGCTGATGTTATTGAGGGAAGAGGGAGGGGCTCTCTTCCCCATCCCACCTCTGCCTGCTCTTTCTGCCCCTTCCCTACAAAAGTCTACATACCAAATCAATCAACAGATAAAACGGAGTCTTCATAAACCCCAAAACAATTCAAACAGATGAATTGTTCAAAGGACAGTAAAGTTAAGAATTTGCAATTAAAAAAAAAAAAAAAAAAGAATTTGCAATTATTCGCACACAGTATCTTTAAGGACTCAAAGACTTAAAATAAGCATATGATTCAGCAACTTTATATTCATAATACATACCCATAAAATATAACACATTAAAATTACAATTTTTTTCTATAAATTCAACTAATAAACCTTAAATATACACTGTATGCATTTGGGACATTTTTCTGCAATTCTGAATCAGTATAAATTCAGACAGGACTCTCCTCATACTCTTTTCCTTAGTGATATATTACTAAAACATAAATCTGAACAATAACTGCCTCAAAGAATTAGTTCAACGCACCAGGCATGAAACTAAGCACTGATTTAATTCTTATAATCACTTAAGAGATGGGTATTATTGCATCTACCAGAGAGGAACCTACGGTTTACAGAGTTTAAAATTTTGCCTAAAATTATAGTTAGCAGGTGGGAGACATGAGATTTGTACCCAAACTTGTCTGATTCATAAGTCTCCAATATTACATTTCTATACACTCGTCGGTTTGAAGACTTAAGAGTTAACAACTTACAAACATGAAGGATGTGCAGTGTTCAAACAGGCTGTCTTCTGAATTACCACGTGACAGTTCCACTGATTTAGAGCTAAATTTATTCCCCGAGTCATTCAGTATTCTTGCTCAAAATAAAGTAGGATAAAGTCAGAGCATATGTTACAATTTAAGCCAAGTTATTATCTGTCGTCTTCACAAATTCTGAAAAGCTGGTCCACCAAAATCAGATGCTAGGAATGAGGAGGAAGAAAACCAAAATAGGGAGGGAAGAATGTAAAATTAGGATGCACAGAGATGTGGAAAGACAAAATGGCAGGGAAAAAAGTGAAAGGTAAAAAAAAGAGAAATGAAGGGTGAAAAGAAGAAGAAAAGTAGCAGACTTTACAGTTTGGGAAGTCTTTTTTAAAGTGCGTGATGATCTGTGTAAGGAGGTCAAAGTGAGTTCACCACAGGATTTATGGAGGACCAAAGAGAGGGTAGCAAGTTCTGACTTTTAAGTACAAAATCTAATTTCTTAAGGGACCCTTTACCTTTTTGTGAAACTAGTAGCGTGGGAAGTCCCTAAACAATACAGCTGCACTTTCTACATTACAGGCAAACCTGGGTTCTCCCATGAATCACACTGGGCTTATGGGATACCCACGTAAGAGAGGGAATTTTAAAAGTTCAAGGTCAGTGTACTCCGAAAGCTAATGAGAAAAACGCTGCTACTTCTGCTTCCTGTTTTGCCTGATCGAGCCAGTTCCTGAAAGTTCTGGGCCCATTTTCAATATGCTGCAAAGAATATGCACGTTCTGCCCTCACAGAGGCATAACCCAAATGGTGACCCTACAAGAAGAGACTTCAGAAAGTAGATCTTCACCTCACGAATATAAGGGTAAAGCTTTATATAACATCTCCAAAGGACAAGAAAAGCACACTTGGGTTAACTCTTCTTTTGATTAATTTCCACTTTGTCAAATTACTCAATAACTCTTTCAACTGAATGTCTTTTATGAAATTTCCAAGGACTTGACTGTTATTGACAAATTTTGTTCTCTATTAAGAGAATGCTAAAATATACTGAAGCCGGGGAGGGCAGTTAAAAAAAAAAACAAAAACCCTATATTCTCTGATACTCTTTTGTAAGAATAAAATAAGAGAACAAACAAAGCCTATTACTTACTTTAAAAAAAAAGTTAATCACTAAACTCTTCAAAATTTCTTTTTATTAATGACTTTCTGATTCCAGAAAGTTAAAATAGTACTGTTGGTCTCTCTGAAAATGTCACGCAAATATCTTTATTACATATATATCTGAAAGAGACAGTATTTCACATCAAGTTAAAAATAAAAAAGAATTTCAAAGAGATTAAAGAGCATGTAAAAGAAAAAACACAAACAAAGTAAAACTAGTGGAAAAAATATTAAAATGTATGTTTACAACCTCAGGGATGGGAAGACTTCCTCAGCAAAATGCAAAACTTAGACAGAAAAGATGGACAGGTTTCCTTCTATAAAAAAAGTAAATCTTCCTGTTTGCCGAAAGACACTATTTTAAAAAGTCAAAAGATTAGAAGAAAATATGAGCAATGTATATAACCAATAAAAGATTAGTACATATAATTTATAAGGTAAGTCAACAAATAAAAATAAACATTTCTTTCTATTCTTCACATGACAAAAATGCTTAACCTTATTAGTAATCAGAATAACACTGTAAGTGAATTGGCAAAACTAAAAAAGTTTGATAATATCTGATATGGGTGAAAACATAAAACGATGCCCTCATCTACTGTTGGTGGGAGTGTAAATTGATAAAGCATTCCTGCAAGGTAATCTATCAACATTTAAAATCAACATTTAAAATATACAAACCTTTTCTCTCAGCAATCCATTTCCAAATGTCTGTCTTTATAAGTAAGGTATTATTTTTATTTACTAAATGCCAGTAACTTTCCAAAGTGCTTCACATACATGAACTCTGTTTATCTTATAACAAGCTTCTGAGGTGGGTACAGTTATTGCCCCATTACAGATGGAAATACTGGGGTAAGAGAGGATGAGAAATTTGCTCAAAGTCACATACTTGTAATGGGTGGAGTCAGGATTCAGACCGAGGTAGCCTGACACCAGAGTACTCAGAAATACTATGGAATAGAATTCAGAAAAGAATTGATTCAGAAAGATCTACAGGCAAACAGTTACCTTTAAAAAGATGCAGAACAAGATTGGTAATATAATGTCTTTATGCAAACAAAAATGAATATATTTGATTATCTACATAATGAATGGAGCTATATATCTTATTATTGACATAATATATGCACTGGGGATGGTTAAAGAAGGTTATCCCTAGGAGTGGAAATGGTAGTGGGAAAGGAAGATGAAGAGGAAGTTTCCCTTTTAGCTCTATGTATTTCTAAAGTGCTTGAAATTTTGAAAAATGAGAACGCATTCATGTGTTACTGTTATAATACTTAAATGTTATTTGTCTTTTTAAAAAAATGGTTGGGGGGGGAAGGATCATACGGAAAACAGTCTGTCCTTACAGAAGTTTCTATAACTGTGTTTCTGGCTTTCAGTCACATTTTTCCCTCTTTTAAAAGTTGATCCAAATATCTGCTAAAGTCAACCTCCTAAATTTTCCAGAATTATTTTCAGCTCATATAAAAGGCTTTAACCTTCAACCTCTTTAGCTTTGGTCCCACTATGTTTATGACTATTTTTAAAGAACCAAATTTTTGGTTGCTGTTGAAAGACATTTAGAAGATCATTTATATAAGAGGAGAAACTTAAACTGGGGACATTGAATCTGGAGTTAAAACCTGGCTCTGTGTTCTCAGGCAGTGTAGTTTTTTGGTCAATTATGAGTTGGAAATGCCTACTGCTCAATTAGCAGGAATGAAGACATATGAGCGGTTTATGTCAAGGACAGGAGGCTGCAGAGGAAATCTGCAGGCCATCAAACCTGAATAAGGGAAAAGCCTTCCTATTCCAGTTCCTCCTGCGGGACCGCTTCAGGTCACTTTTATATTTACTCCAGAAGGACAAAGGATGCATCGGTACTTAGAGAATAAATATCGTATGTGGACTTCCATCAGGAAACGCAAGTAACAGAAAGCTGATGGTCACAGCTATTCTTCACCAGTGTGATGACTGCCAATCCCCCTCCACCCTTTTGATTCCCTTATTTTTTTTTTCCCAACCCTGTTCATTATCAATGCCATCAGGCGGGGCTCCCAATGTGGATCACTTTCAGAAGACTTGGCAGCCCCTGTGCCCCTAGATGCTTCCATTTCCTCTTTATGTGCACTTCTACATTTTCAACGAAGAAAGGGAGCCAGGAAGCAATGTGAGAACTAAACATAAGACTTGGTTACAACAAAAATGAGAGCATTCAAAGGCTTGATTGCCTGTTCCTTTGGCAATAGAGCTGCTCTGGAAAGGTCCTTGAGCCCTACTTCAGTGAAAATTAAAATAAATCACAGGCATTCTTCAAAGAAAAGGGATAAAATTATACATTTACCTCCAGGGTATCGATACAGGCATAGATTTAGATAGATGTGTTATATAGTTCATGCACCCATACTAAACACGCATATGAATAATCCCTATACAGATGGCCAAACGCTAACAGAGGAGCTTTATTCAGGACTCTGCAATTATGATAACTAGATATTCAACCAAAAGCCAAAAGGATGGTGTTAAGGCACAGAAATGAGCATGGAGAAATGGAATAGGATAAATTCTACCTCTTGACATCTTTATTGAAACAGGGCTGGTAGTCTATTGGACACTCGCAACAAGAGGCTTAAAACATATCAAACGATAATGAAACATAATTTCTAGGTTAACACCAAGATGAGAGCCACCATCTGGCACTTCTGCCAGCCTCAAAGCTGGACAAAGACACATATTACGAGGCCACACATTTGGAGGGAGAGAGGCAGAAATTGAAGAGGCTCACGTGCAAAATGGAAAGTCAAAATGAATCCTCCAAACTTCAACAACAATAACAGTTTAAAACAGTGTGTGAAAACCCACACATCCTAAGACAAAACCTGGAAAAAATGACCTCCTGTCTATGACCATTACTTATCTGGAATAATTTCTTTTAAGTTTAGAAGCTTAGAAAAGCTCCAATATCTCTCTTTAACCATTCATATACAAGCTGCCCTCCAAACATTAACTGTTTTCCAATTAACAACCTAAAGTGGATGGAGTTGAAAACTCTCTGTGATCATTCATTCCATCAATTAATATTTATCAACTGCCAACTTTGGCCTTGGCACTGGGTTAGTAATGATGAACAAGACCAATATGAACTCTGGAGTTCACAGTCTGGCCTCTATGTTCTAGATTGCACCATCAGGATTTGGTTATAGTGAACTGACAGAACAGATGAAAAAAAATCCTATGAAGCTTACAGTCACATAGACCCATCTCCAAAGAACACAGCACAGCTCACTGCTGTATTCTAAGATCTAGGTTTAACTCCCTGATTTGGAATTTAGGGATCACCTTCCCATGGAAAGCAATGCCACCAATGATGTTTGGATTCTAGGGTTGATCCATAAATCTTGAGTTGCCCTGCATGCAGCTGCAGTGTGATTTTAAGAGATTTCTGGTTTGTGTTACCCTGGGAATCAGTTGAATCAATAGTATTAAACCGTAATCTATAATCCCAACGCTGCTACCATGGATTGAAACAGTGGAGGCTGAAGTGCGCAATGCTGGGGATGCAAAAAGCTGGAAACACCTGTGAGTGGGCTGGCTGCCGTCCTTCAGTCTCAATCTGTCCCCAGGACAAGGGAATACGCATGGCGGTAGAATCTCCCCAAAGGTGCTTAGGAGGGCAAGAATTACATTTGGAATAGCTCATTTGCACGTCAGCCATTGGCCTCTTACACAGAACCAAGGCACTGGTTC
This sequence comes from Globicephala melas, assembly GCF_963455315.2. Classification (NCBI taxonomy): domain Eukaryota; kingdom Metazoa; phylum Chordata; class Mammalia; order Artiodactyla; family Delphinidae; genus Globicephala; species Globicephala melas. The sequence goes on along the minus strand of NC_083319.1, from coordinate 83,149,325 downwards.
TGGCCAAGGATATGCACATTTCATACCATTGTTACTCAGAAATCACAAGTGACATGTTTTCTGGTTATTTCAGGAAGTATAATAGTGTTTTTACACATTCTCCCCTTTTAAAAATGTATGTTTTTTCAACAGCTCTAATAGCATTTAAAGTACATTAAGTTACATTAATTTGCTGATTGAAGTATAGTTGATTGAAGAATAGTTGATGTTTCAAGTGTACAGCAAAGTGATTCAGTTTTACATCTATATATGTATATATGTGTGTGATATATATATATATATCTTTTTCAGATTCTTTTCCATTATAGGTTATTACAGGATACTGAATATAGTCCCCTATGCTATACAAGAGGTCCTTTTAACTTACATTAATTGTTAAACACCACTTTTTAGGTAGTTTCATTACATGAGCCTCGTCTTCTCTTCTAGGTCCCCTAAATTACAGCTCAGCATTTGACCAATAAAACAAGAACCTCAACTCAGGCCCATTTTGTCCAAACCATGGCACAGTTAGACGTGTAGCTAAAAATAGAGAAAAAAGCTATTCTAAACAAGAACCTGAGTCTCTGAGACAAAATTTTAAAAATAATTTTATTTATGTCTAAAAATAAGGGAGTAAAACATATGCTCTAGTAGTTTCTGCCTGAAGAAAGTCATTTACTGGATCTGTGACAAGGTTAAGTAAAATCTTTCTTACCAATCATTAATGATACCCTTAGGTTATACCCGGAAAATGTAGGTGCTTCAGCAGTGGTCACCCCAAATTATCTAAATAAAAGACTTTGTCAGTCTTAGTGACAGAGTCACTATATGAAATACAATCTTCTCTGAAACAAAACGTCTGCCTTTTATTCTCCTCCAGCACTGCACTACAGAGAGTGAGTTCACATTTACAGATCATTCTTCTGTTGTTTTCTTAACACAAAGTGGGGGTGGGGAGTGACTCCCAAATATTGCTCCTAGGGTTCCCAAAGCCTTTCTGAGCTCCCAGTAGGACCTGAACATACCCTTTCTCTGAAGAGCCCACAAGATGAAAGTTTCCAAGTCAACCCTCAAGACAGGAAAGTGACAGAGCTAGAATCTGGCTCTGTCCAGTAAACACTCTGCTCGGGGACATCCACCCCAAGTGCCTCTAAGGAAAGAAAGCATCTGATCAGGATGAAGAGAACAAAATCCCATGGGAGGCGGCTAACATATAGAGAGGAGAAGCCTAGGCCAGACCTGGGCGCCAGCCGAACATGGGGACCCAGAAAGGTCTTTGAAGCCATGGGTGGGTTTGGTTTGAAATGCCTCTCCCACATCTTGTCATGCTTGGAAAGAGACCTGGGAACCCATGTTTATCCCACAGAAAGGTGATTCTCTGAGAATGCTTGGGAAAAAGCAGCATCCCTTGGAAACCATCAGAAATGCCCATTTCCAGGCCCACCGCAGACCTATTAAATCAGAAACTCTCAGGGTAGCCCAGAAATCTGTGTTTTCACAAGCTCTCCATGAGTTTCTGAGGCAAAGTCAAGTTTGCAAACCACCACCATAGGATTAATTAAAATCACTGCAGTACAGTCCCTCTCCCAAGCCTTATTCATAACTGGAGAATGAGAGGTCTTCCCTCCTTCAAAAGAAATGTCAAGGATCAACAGGCCAAACAGGGAGTCAGGAGAAGGTTTAGGTGTTTTTTTAAGGCTTAATTTACCACGGCTCCTCCTCATTCATTTCAGGTTTGGGAATCTTGGTCATGGGCACCAACAAAGGCAGAGGAAAAAGCATCAGAAATGGATCTGATTCACCCCAGAGCCCAGTGTACATTGGACAATTTACTGCTACTTAAAGATCACTTTCAAGTAAGCAAGTGACATTAATGGTAATTGTAATGAACCGTACAGATCAAGAAAGCCCACCTGACTGTCTCCCCAACACAATTAAGAAAGACACCACTAAACCTTCCTCACAGATTTCCCAAGCGAGTGGCTATTCATAAGAGACCACGCAGAATTTAACGATAACATATGAGTCAATACATACGCTTAAATTTCAGAGCAAATGCTTTTTAATCACTGAAACTCTTGGCTACTTATATCACAAGAACATTTAAATACGTTTCCCCTGTCCCCCAAAATGAATTTTCAATCCTCTAAAAGAGACCAATGTTCTACTGAGAGGCAACAGAGACCCTAATTTTTAATCGAGCACTAGGAACTTTTCCACTAAAATAAAAAGCCACTCATTCACAAAGCATCAATGTACCTCCAAAGGCTGTTATTTTGCTTCCCAACACTTTAAATTTCAAAATGAGACTCTGAAAAAGCAGCAGCAACACAAAAAGCACACCATGGAAATTCTAGAAGTCAAATGTACAACAGAAAGGACCTTTCTACACAAAATACATGTGTCCATAACTAGCCTACTGCCACCCAGCCTGGCCTGCCTTTCTGAAACAAAAGTAAAACTCGGGTACTATTTTTTTATATCATTATTAGGCACTTGAAACTCAAGAAACCAGTTCTGTGTCTTCTGGGATAACTGTCCTCATTGGAAAATGAGTAGTGCTGAATAATCAACATGATTTTGCTCTGTCTTGATTTGTAGTATCATAGCCTTGTTCCTATTTTTTCAGCCTTCACCCCTAGTCATCGTAAATCTAGCTGCTTCCTTCTTTAGTGGTAATTAGCATTAGTCACAAGCCAAAAATGATTCCACATAAGAAGTAAAATAAACACAACCCTTCTTACCTTTCATGCCAAACTTGGAGTGTCTTGCCAACTTCAGCAGAAACAGCATTACCAGCAGACAAAATCCTACTACAGATGCAATTACCACCACAGCATAGACCTAGAGAAAGGAAGGGAGGGCAGTTATGGTCTTGATAATTAGTTTCTTAAATCCAGGTGATGCTGATTTTGATGGAGATGGTTAATATTTATTGAATACTTACTACCTGCTTTTCTAAGAGCTTTATGGATATCAATTAATCTTTAACAACCCTAGGAAGATTTATGCAGGTCCTATTATTATCCCTATCTCTACAAATGAGAAAAGATAAGTTAAAGCTTATAAAAATGGGGACCCAATTGATATTATACAGATTAACATATACTAATACATCCTATATTATTATATAATGTATAGATAATAGATATTTTATCTCTCCCCATCCATCTATCTACCTATGTACCTACCTACCTACCTATCTGGAGAGAGAAGTGAGAGAGAGAGTATATAAAACATGAATGACAAAATACTAATAATTTTTGAAGCTGCTGAAAGATATAATGGGGTTCATTCATGATTTTCTCTACCACTGTACATGTTTGAAAACTGTCCATGATAAATTTTTTTTTTTTTAAGTTGACTACTGTTGCTCTTAGAAGTCAGGGTGCCCTAGAGCAGTGAGTAGGTCTGCAAGGGAGCAGGAAGGCACTTGTGGGTGAGCACAGCCTGTGAAAGCTCATGAGGCTGTAGACTTATGACATGTGAACTTTTCTGTATGTATGAGAAAGATCAATACAAAGTTGTTTTTTTAACTTAAAGGTGTAGCTGCAAGTTGTGAATCATACAAGGAGAGAGAGTAGATGCAGATCTTTGTGAATCCTGTCACAGCCCCAAGCTGGGGATCACAGAGGCACAAGTGCATAATGCTAAGTACACACTAACAATTTAGAAACAAAGATCGACACAGGACTATGCATCATCTTCCATTTTGGCTGTTTACCCCAAAGTCCTGCTTCCAAAATAAATTTGTTTCTATAAACCAGGAGTTGGCAAACTTTTCCTGTAAAGGGTCATATATTAAATATTTTAGGCTCTGGGGACCTACAGTCTGTGTTGCAACTAGACAACTCCCCTGCTGTAGTGTGAAAACAGCCACAGACAATATGCAAACAAATGGGCATGTCTGTGTTCCAATAAAACTTTATTTACCACAACAGATGGACAGCTGGATTTGGATATAGTTTGCCTAAACTGTCCTAGATGTCCATACTGACTTAAATGTCTAAGTTTCATTTAATCCACATAACAGTCCATATGACATATTATTATTGTCCCCATCTGCGGTAATCATTAGTGCTGTTTCCCAAACATTTCTGTTTTCCCCTGTGTTTCCCTTTGTAGGATTCACTTCCTGGCTTCCTTGTGGTGAGATGGGTTCAGGTGACTAGTTCTGGCCAATGAGTTGAGACTTGTATCACTGCCAGGAGGAGGATTTCACTGCTTACTGCAAGATCTTAGACTAAAGCAGTGGTTCTCAACCGAGGATAATGTTGCACCCAGGGGACATTTGGCAATTTGGAGTTGTCACAACTGGGAGAAAGGTGCTACTAGCATCTAGTGGGTCAAGGCCAGGGATGCTGCTAAAGATCCTGCAGTGCCCAGGAGAGCCCCCCACAAAAAAAATTATTCATCAATAATAGCAGCGTTAACAGTGCAAGGGTAGTGCTCTCTTTCTCTGTGCCATAATAAATGCTAACTTTTCAAAAGGCGGCTGCCTTGTCAGCCTCATCTTGGAATGAGGATGATGCTGATAGAGCTCCCAGCCGATACGTGTAATGAAGCAATAAATAAACGTCTGTTGTTTTAAGCCACTGACATTTGGGGGGTTTTGTTACTGCAGCATAGCTTATCCTGACTGATATACCCAGCCCACAGTGAGAGGCAGTGTCAAGTGGAGATTAAGAATATGGATTGTTCCTGAGTTTGAAATTTAGATTTACCACTTACTAACTACATGGTTTCCAAATTACTTAACCTCTCAGCATCTCATAAACCTCATGTATAAAATAGAAAATATGATAACACTACCTTGCAGGTTGTTATAAATCCTCAATTAGTCAATGCAGATAATGGGCTTGACATAGTGCTTACTATAATAAGTAATTAATTATGTTGGCTATGATGATGATGATAAAACTGAGATTTATAAAATAAATAAATAAATAAGCAGCCCAAGATCATACCTCTCAAACTTGGGATTGGAATCAAAGTCTGCTCAAGTATAAAACCTGTGATTTATGTGTGATTTACCCACTACATTGCCTCTCCAAAGCATGTGGCTGAGAGCGAAGGCAGGATAATAAAAACATATGGCTAATCCCTCCACAGCACCTTCAGATGGGGTCAGATGGGGACAGCATTAAATAAGCTACAAAGCACAGAAAAGAGCACATGCCAAACAGTTGGCTAGGATGGAGCAAAGGTGTAATCATTCTCTCCTCTGGTGCTTCAGCTGTGAGTGGCTGTCCCACAGAATGCTTTTGCAGATGTCTGAGTACAAACTTAACTCTGTCTCTGTGGCCTATATATAAATAGAGTGGTAGTGATTCCTAAAAGGCTAGTTATAAATCAACTTGTTCTAACCAAGATCATTTCCCTCAAACTTACCTAATGATTTCGGATGTTTCTTTCTCAATCTTTATTTCTAACTAACATTTGCAAGGGAAAGAGATCATAATATTTTAGCTATAAGTTTCTCTACCCTATTATTAAATTCCAAAATTCTACAGATGAAAGAAGAATTCATTAATAAATGAGTTCAAACACTATTTTATAGATAAGGAACCTGGGACAGAGAGACATTTGGAGGACTTGCCCTGAGTCCCAGGATCACTCTGCAGAACCACAGTCTTACCCACTTTGGAAAGTACTCAGCTGGCATTCAAGAGACCTATGTCCTAATGAACCCAGGATACCTTGCCTTTACCAGCTGTGAGACCTCACAGGTGCTTCACTTCTCCCAGCCTCTGTTTCCTCACTTGTACGTGGGGATAATAATACCTGCCCTGCATTATCTACTTCATTAAAGAATATTTAAGTCATCTTAGAAAATGGAAAGGTGTTCTTCTCCAGAAAAGCAGCTGATGATCTGCTAACAAATATTTAAACCTATTGAAGCAGTTCTAAACGTAAAGAATCCTTTAATAAACAAAAACTCCTGTGACAATGAGAAGAATCATTTCCTCAAAAACAAGTTATTTGATAAATACAGAATTTCATGTACTCTGTGCATGTGTGCTGGGGTGGGGGTGGTCTTCACATGGGAGAAAAGCAGGAGTGAGTTTGTTTGTTTGGTTGGTTGGTTGGTTAGTTGGTTTTTATCTGAGGCTACCTCTCAGCACAGAACAAAGAGCTGCTCTCCTCTGAAAATCCAGCAGGGTTCATGAGGAGCATCTGCTAGACCAGAAAGGTGACTGCTTAAGGCTGTCTTGCAAATGCTCTGAAAACACCTTTGAATTTTGTATCAGCTCCCTGACTCTGAAACTCTTTTTCTAATCTAATGATCTTTCCTGTGATCAGGGACTGTTATGTATCAAATATTTGATCCACACATAATTTAAAAGTTTTCTTTAAATTCTACAAAACATTGCCTTGTATCTCTCATGCAGATCTCTAAGAGTCACAGGTGAAGTCGAAACATACAGACTTTCAATGAAGATTATTTTCACTCATCTTGCCTTCCAATGACACTACTATAGATAGTTCAAACATCAAGATACGCCAATTGGGGGCTTAAATTTATCATTTGGGTTCAAAAGAGAAAACTGAAGTTGGTATATAATTTTTAGTAATTGGAATACATACACATTTGTGGGCTTAACACATGTTCCTTGGATTCCTTACATATGCAAACAACGTTCTCAAACCAAGAAACATTAAGTGGTTTGGTATGAGAGTAAAAACTGAAATAAATGCATAAGGCAGGAATTAGAAAACATTCTTCAGTTGATTTAACACAACAGTTTCCCTTGTTATTTCAATGCAATGCATATAGTCATCTGTGAAAATGTGTGTGTGGTGTGTGTCTCCAAATACTGGATGTGCATATTTTGAGTTGCAGTTAAGTTGTATCTATTTATGAGCCTCCTGGTCCCACTGCATGGCCCTGGTTTAAATACCCATCACATCTCTTTATCATTGCACCAGACACCTAAATCATCATCACCCCACTTCTAATCCCTCTCTTCTGAAACCCATTCTATAGCGTTCATCATTAGTCTAATCACCTCCTAGGTGCCAGGCACTATTCTAAGGACTAGGGATACAGCCATGAAAAACACTGAGTTGCCTATACTAAGAATCTTACTAAAGAATCAGGGAAGGGAAAAAGATATTGAACATGTAAACAAATAAATAATCAAGGTAATTACACACAATAATAACTGCTCAGAAGAAAATGAAACAGGGTAATGGCTGCTGCTGGTCACTCTAGCTAAAGCTATGTGATGACCATTGGGAAGTGCATACCTTCTAAAGGGAACGGCAAATGTGAAGGCTGTGAGACAAGAGTAAGCCTGGAACATGCAAGAGAGTATTTTAAAAAGATAGTTGGTAAACAGTGAAGAGAGTATGGAGATGAAGTCAGAGAGACAGACAAGGTCAAGATATGTAGGGCCCTGTTAACCACCATGAGGAGTTGGTTTCTATAACAAAAGTTTTATTACAATGCATTGGGAAGACTGTGAGAATGATAATAAAAGAGTGATCACTCAAGGGAGAAGGCTCAAGTGTGGTGTAAGAAGATCCTAAACTCATCTCCTACCATGGACACAGCAAATCTTTCAACTAAATATGAAATAATTCCCTCAGAAAGGGACCTGAAAACTAGATGAACAAAGCCTCCACTTGTGCCATCACAAGTATAAAATGGAGGAATGGGGAGTAAGAAAGATAAAGCTTTGGAATGTGTTCAAATTTAAGTTGCTACCAACTTAAAATAGGCTACTACTTACATAGGATGTTATATGTGAACCTCATAGTAACCACAAGGGAAAAACTTATAGTAAATCCAGGAAAAAAATGATAAGGGAATCTAAACATAACACTAAAGAAAACCACCAAAACACAAGGTAAGAGAGAAAGAGAATAAGAAAGGAACAGAAAGGAACTACAAAGACAGCCATAAAACAACTACCAAAATGACAGCAATACATACTGGTCAATAATTACTTTAAATGTAAAAGGACTAAATTCACCAATTAAAAGAGCAACTGAACAGATAAAAAAGCATAGTCTATCTATATGTTGCCTCTAAGATACTCACTTCAGAAGAAAGAATACACAAAGACTGAAAATGAAGAGATTGAAAAAGATATTCCAGGCAAATGGAAAAAAAAGAAAGCTGGAATAACAGACAAAACAAACACAGTAATAAAAGACAAAGGGCATTACATAATGATAAAGGGGTCAATCCAGCAAGAAGATGTAACATTTACAAATGTATATGCATCCAACACAGGAGCACCAAGATACACAGAGCAAATATTAATGTACTTAAAGGGAGAAATTGAGAGTAATGCAATAATAGTAGGGGACTTTAACACCCCACTTACACCAATGGATAGATTATCCAAACAGAAAATTAATAAGGAAACATCAGACTTTGACGCATACCAGATGACCTTACTGGACATACAAAGAACATTCCACCCAAAAGCAGTAGATATACATTCTTCTCAAGTGCACATGGAAGATTCTCCAAGATAGATCACATGTTAGGTCACTAAACAAGTCTTAATAAATACAAGAGGATTAAAATCATATCAAGCATCTTCTCCACTGACAATTGTATGAAACTGGAAATCAATCACAAGGAAAAAATAGGAAAGACTACAAAAACGTGAAGATTAAGCAACATGCTACTAAACAACCAATGGGTCTTTGAAGAAATAAAAGGAGAAATTTAAAAAAAATACATAGCAACGAATAAAAACAGAAATACAACATACCAAAATCTTTGGAATGAAGCAAAAGTGGTTACAAGAGGGAAGTTCATAGCAATACAGGCCAACTTCAAGACACTAGAAAAATCCCAAATAAGCAGTCTAACTTTACACCTAAAGGAACTAGAAAAAGAATAACAAATGAAGCCCATTATTAGTACAAGGAAGGAAATAATAAAAATCAGAGCAGAAATAAATAAAGACTGAAAAGTAGAAAAGATCAATAAAACTAAGAGCTGGTTCTTTAAAAAAATAAACAAAATCAATAGAACTTTAGCTAGACTAATAAAAAAAGAGAGGACTCATATATAAAATCAGAAATGAAAGAGGAGAAATAACAATGACACCATAGAAAAACAAAGGATCATAAGAGATTATCATAAACAATTATTTGCCAAAAAATTGGACAACCTAGAACAAATGGATAAACTCCTAGAAACACAATTTTCCAAGAATGAATTATGAAGAAAAAGAAAATCTGAATAGACAAATTACTAGTAAGGGAATTGAAACAGCAATCAAAATTCTCTCAACAAACAAAAGCCCAGGACAAAAGGGCTTCAATGGCAAATTCTACAAAACATTCCAAGAATATTTAAGACCTGTCCTTCTCAAATTCTTCCAGAAAATTGAAGAGGAAGGAAGCCTTCCAAACACATTCTACAAAGCTAGCATTTTCCTGATACCAAAACCAGACAAGGACACCACAAAAAAAGAGAGAATTACCGGCCAATATTCCTGATGAACACAGATGCAAAAATCCTCAACGAATATTAGCAAAACATATCCAATAATGCATTAAAAGGATCATACACCACAATGAAATATAATTTATTCCAGGGATTCAAGGATGGTTCAATATCTGCAAATCAATCAATGCGATACAGAACATTAACAAAATGAAGGGTAAACAATCACATGATCATCTCAATAAATGAAGAAAAAAGCACCTGACAAAATTCAACATCCACTTATGATAACAACTCAACAAAGTGGGTACAGAGGGAACATACTTCAACATAATAAAGGCCATATATGACAAACCCACAGCTAACATCATACTCAGTAGTGAAAAGCAGAAAGCTTTTCATCTAAGATCAGGATCAAGACAAGGATGCCCACTCTTGCCACTTTCATTCAACACAGGGTTGGAAGTCCTAGTCATAGAAATTAGGCAAGAAAAAGAAATACAAGGCATCCAAATCAGAAAGGAGGAAGTAAAAACTGTCATGATTTTCAGATGACATGATAAAATGTATGGCATTTCTATACACTAATAATGATCTATCAGAAAGAGAAATTAAGAAAATAATCCCATTTACAATTGCACCAAAAGAATAAAATAACTAGGAATAAATTTAACCAAAAGTGAAAGACCAACACACGGAAAACTATAAGACTCTGACGAAAGAAATTGAAAAAGACACAAATAAGTGGAAAGATATTCCATATTCAAGAACTGGAAGAATTAATATTGTAAAATGTCCATAGTACCCAAAGTAACCTACAGATTCAGTGTAATCCCTATCAAAATTCCAATGGCATATCTCATAGACCTAGGACAGATAATCCTAAAATTTGAATAGTACCACTAAAGAACCCGAATAGCCAAAACTATCATGAGAAAGAAGAACAAAGCTGGAGGTATCTCACTCCCTGATTTCAAACTGTACTACAAAACTATAGTAATCAAAACAATATAGTACTGGCACAAAAACAGACACACAGATCAAGAGAACAGCAGTGAGAACCCAGAAATAAACCCATACGTATATGGACAATTAATTTACAACAAAGGAGCAAAGAACATACAATGGAAAAAGGATAGTCTCTTCAATAAATGGTGCAGGGAAAACTGGACAGCCACAAGCAAAAGAATGAAACTAGACCACTATCTCATGCCACACACAAAAATTAACTCAAAATGGATTAAAGATTTGAATGTAAGACCTGAAACCATAAAATTCTTACAGGAAAACATAGGCAGTAACCTCACTGACATTAGTTTTAATGTTTTTGTGGATCTGAATCCAAAGGCAAGGGAAACAAAAGCAAAAATAAACAAATGGTACTACATCAAAAAAGCTCTGCACAGTGAAGGAAACCATTATCAAAATAAAAATTCAACCTCCTGAGTGGAAGAAGATATTTTCAAATCACATATCTGATAAGGGGTTAAGATCCAAAATATATAAAGAACTCATACAACTCAACAATAGAAAAACAAACAACCAGATTAAAAATGTACAGGAGATCTGAATAGACATTTTTCCGAAGACATACAGATGGCCAATAAGCACATGAAAAGATGTTCAACATCACTAATTATTAGGGAAATGCAAATCAGAACCACAGTGAGATATCACCTCACACCTGTTTGTATGGCTATTATTGAAAAGCAAGAAATAACAAATGTTGTCAAGGATGCTGAGAAAAGGGAATCCTCATACACTGTTGGTGCGGCTGTAAATTAGTGCAGTCACTATGTAAAACAGTATGGAGATTCCTGAAAAACTTCAAAATAGAACTACCACATGACCCAGCTATTCCACTTCTGGCTATTTATACAAGAACACGAAAACACTAATTCAAAAGGATATATGCACCTGTATGTTCAATGCAGCACTATTTACAATAGCCAAGATGTGGTAACAACCTAAGTGTTCATCAATAGACAAATGGATAAAGAAGATGTGGTATATATACACAATGGAATATTACTCAGCCATTAAAAGCAATGAAATCCTGCCATTTGTGACAACATGGATGGACCTTAAAGGTATTATGTTAACTGAAATAAGTCATACAGAGAAAGACAAATACCATATGATTTCACTCATTTGTAGAATCAAAAAAAAAACAAACAAGCAAACAAAGAAAACAAAATAGAAACAGACTCATAGATACAGAGATCAGATTAGTGGTTACCAGAAAGGAAGGGAGCTGGGGGTGGGCAAAATGGGTAAATGAGGTCAACTGTATGGTGATGGATACCAACTAGACTTCTGGCGATGATCACTTTTTAGTGTATTCAGATGTTGGATCACAAGGTAGTACAGATGAAACTTATAAAATAAAAAACTTATTTAAAAAAGTCACTCAGGCTGCTATATGGAGAAAGGCCAGAAGATCACAAGAGTGGGAGGGGGGACAGGGTAGGAGGCTGTGGCAGTCATCCAGGAACAAGCAATTGTGGCAAACTTTCTCGGCAAAGGGCCAGATGGTAAATATTTCCAGCATTGCAGGCCATACAGACTTTGCTGCAACTACTCCACATGCCCCTGTAGCGCAAAAGTAGCCACAGATGATATGTAAATAGGCATGACTGTGTTCCAATAAAACTTTATTTATGGACACTGACATGTGAATTTCATAAAATTTTCATTTGTCACAAAATGTCACGCTTCTTTTGATTTTTTTTTCAAACCACTTAAAAATGTAAAAACTATTCTTAGCCTGTAGACTGCCCCCAAACAGGCATAAGCCAGACTTGGCCCGAGGGCCATAGTTTGCCAGCCCCTGGGTTAGCCTGTGGCTGAGGCTGGGGAAGTGGGGAGATATGGATGGGTTGGTGGTTTACAAGGAGGCAGAACTCACGGGATGTTAGACTGGGCACACAAGACAGGGAGGAAAAGAAAAGAATGGAGGAATCTGCTGGGTTTTGACCTGAGCAGCTGACAGACCAGCCCCGCCACACAGTCCTAGGGAGATGCAGCCCTGCTGCTCACTCACGCCCCATTCAATGCTCCTCCCTGCGCCATAAAGCTAACTACCTGGCACTGTGGTTCAAGACCTCGTGGCCCTGCCTCGGACTGCCCTCCCTCATACGCCTTACCTTCCAAGCAAGAATGCTTCCAGACTGCAGGCTCAGGCTCACACACCCAAAACGCCCTGCCCTTCGTTTCCGCTATGTCCAAATCCCAGGCATTCCGCACAGGCCATGGAAAAGGCCACCTGTCCCGCAAAGACTCCCCTGGCTCTCCCAGCAGGAAGGAACAGGGCGCCTGCCCCTCTCCTTCGCTCTCTCGCATTGCCTTGCTCAGCCTCTGTTTGTAATTTAGGTGCTAATATTCACATCTCAGGTCTCTGACTTAATTTCAGTGTAAGCTCCAAAGGGACAGATATGTGTTTCATTCGTATGTTTATATCCCCCCACGGCCTGTCCCTTCCAGAACCTACTGGATTCCTTACATTTGGTGGGCACTGAAATTTTTATTAAAATATTTAAGGAGACAGGTGTGGAGACAGAAAGAACTCTACATGTCCCTGAATGAGAAAGCTGGTTTCTTGCTCTTCTAGTAATAATCTTTTAAAGGACAGATATTTAAAACAGGAATCACCAGCAGTAGGTCACAGGCTATATGGTACCTTTATCACTCTCTTAAACCTTTCCATTAGTTCCTCCACACTTCAACACTCTATTTATAGCTGAACAATAAAAATGTTTTGTTGAAAGACTGGCACTGAAGCAGCTCCATTCCTTCAACATTCAAGCATCCAAAATGCTCAGAACCATTCCACGAAACACTTAAGTATCCCACTCACCGAGAGATGTTCCCGACCGCTTTTGTCAGCAACATCTGTGGAAGGGATTTCATTACTTCTGTTCGTGGTGTCCCCAATGTCATTTGCCGCAGTCCCATAATCTTAAATTGGAGAAAGGGGAAAAAGAAGGAAGTATGAAGTTGTCATTAGGCTGCCAACAAACATGAGGCCACAGTACAACCCAGAATGAAGCAAGACAAATTACAAGATTCCAAACCACTGACAGCGTGGCTGGGGAGAAGCGTGACCCGCCGTTGGGTTAAATCCATTGCAGCGTTAGGACTGTGCGATGCGAAAATTATATTCAGCCCAGATCTTTACATCATTGTTTTGTTTGGTCAAATTCCAAGCCAGGTCTAGGATTTTTCTTTGCACATAAGAATATATTCCTTTTTTGATAAAGTATTTAATGAAAATACAAAAAAGAATCGATCATGTAAGAGTCAGATTTACAGACCTGGAAGGGTCTTTGGAAATCGAGTCTAACCACAAGTTTTACAGCTGCAGAATGAGAGCTAAGGGATGTTAAATGACTAGTCTAAAGTCAACTGGCAAGAAGGCAACAGAGCCTAGACATGAACCAGGCTTGAAATCAGCACCTCTGATTTCCGAGGCAGAAGCACTCAAGGTAGAATGTGGAATCGGCACCAATAGGGAACTTGGGTCCACATCTGAACTTTTTTGAAGAGCTCTGAATTGCCAATATATCAGTTTCAGAATTAATGTGTAGGGAACTTCACCGATACAACATTTAGAATTGTGAGGGTATGTTCTCAGTTCTCAAATGTAGTTGCTCTTCTGAATCAATTTTAGTCTACAGGGATCAGGATATAAGTAAATGATTTTTTTGTAGGCAAAGTTTTTATTAACATATTACATATAAAAGTCATAAAAAGTTTTTGGTAAGCTTATTGCAGACCATGTTGTTTATAAATTTTTGTATTTTTATTCTAAATAGGTATGGTGCCTTCAATTTCCATCCTGAACAAACAAACTCATTAAGTCAGCCCTAGCTAATCTTCCCTTGGTAGAATTATCAAGCTGGCCTTAGGGCAACCAATTTAAATTATAATTTTACTAGCAGAGGGTTCCTTTGAATGTGAATGAAAATTAACAGAAAAAGCATATATTTTCTATCTGTAGTTGTTTTATTTTTAACTGCAAAACTACATTCTCACCATTTTCATTTTGAATATATTAGAACTTATTAATATTTCAATCAAACAGTAGGAGATATCATTTATTTGCTTATTTTCCCTTTTCATATTATATCCAGCTACTCATGCAAAATTAAACCACTAAAGTATCTATAGTTTAATATCATGACATTGTAGCCCAAAGATCCAAAGTGTGATCTGAGACCAATGGAAAGATGACATTTTTAGAGTCTTAAAAGTTATTGGAAAGGAGTCCAAAACATAATTTTAAAACTGAAAATCACAATTCAAACATATTTCTCTGTGACACAATTTGACATACCTTCTTTAAGCCATATCAGAACAAATAAAAATAAAAATACACAAATCACATGCACAAAATTATCCAAACCACAGCTTGGAGGAAAGATGGCTTAACATGCATAAAGCAGGTAAAGACAATGTAATTCCCTAGTTAAAATTAGCTCAAGTTAAATATACACATGTACAATAAACATACAGAGAATTGTTTTATATTAAAATTATAAACTATATTTATATTAAAAATATAAATATACACATTTGTCAAGGCGTGTATATAAAATTAAAGAATAGATTTTATAGAATAAATATATAAATGTATCCTTTTAATCAATGTAAGTTTTAATCAATCTTAAATTTCAAGCCAAGTCTTGAAATTTAGCCTGCCACTTCCCCAAACGGAAGCCTCCTGGTCATGAAGGTGGTTTGAAAACTGTTAAAGATGGATTTTCATACCTAGTAAAACAGCCCTGGGATTCAATTAAAATAACAAATATAAGATATTTGGTAAGCTAATATAGTGAATCTTTGGGTTTCTCCCTTTCCACATTCCTAGAAGAATCCCATTTTATTCAAGGGGATCAAGCACATCCTCTGGGGAAGCTGATCGAAACTCTAGGCGTGGGTCTAGCTAGTCAAGGGTAATCCAGCCCTCTTCTCAGTACTGGAGGCAAAAATGGACCATGACCCAACTGAGTCTTGAATCAGATACAGGAGGGCTTGGTGGAGGTCTCTGGGAAAGTTCTCTTTCTTCTGGAACACTTTCAAAAGCTCTTCCCTTTCTCTCATCAATGTGAATGACTCATCTTAAAACCGTAAGAGAAACCAGCCTTCAGTGAAGCCAGTACAATGGGCAGGAGAGTGCAGAGATAAAAAAAAAAACTTGGATCCCTGATGACATGGTTGAGCTGCTGGTTTCACCAACCTTAAAACGTGCCCTGGGGCTTCCCTGGTGGCGCAGTGGTTGAGAATCCGCCTGCCAATGTAGGGGACACGGGTTCGAGCCCTGGTCTGGGAAGATCCCACACGCCGCGGAACAACTAGGCCCGCGAGCCGCAGCTACTGGGCCTGCGCGTCTGGAGCCTGTGCTCCGCAGCAAGAGAGGCCGTGATAGTGAGAGGCCTGCGCACCGCGATGAAGAGTGGCCCCCACTCGCAGCAACTAGAGAAAGCCCTCGCACAGAAACGAAGACCCAACACAGCCATAAATAAATAAATTTAATAAAAAAAAAAAAAAACATGCCCTGCCTCTGAGGCTCCTGTGTGTGAGCCAGCCTTCCTCATTTTGTAAGAAACATAATTTTGAATTGGCTTTACTGTCACGGCCAGAAACTGATACACCTCCCTTTTCTTGGTAGTCATGGCTTTTAAACAGGTAATTAGTTCCCAATTATGGAAACAAAATGTCTGTTGCAGCGCAATGGATTTACTACTTCCAAGAACAAGCAGGAGAGAGAAAACGTTATTTACAGGCATTGTAAATATCAAGGGAAAACAGCCATCAATACTGAATGATTTTTGAAATATTATTTTGGCCTATGTCATGCTTGAAGTATATATTTAACTGAGCTTAAAGTTAGTTCTTCTTTTAATTGTTTTATTTCATTTTAGACAAACATTTTGAAAAAAATACAGACCACAGGATAGCTACCTTCATAAATTACATCAGGATAATTTGGGTTTGCACCTAAAAAGAAAACAAAACAAAGATATCTTGTTAAGTATGCATTTGAAGTTAAAAAATTACTAACTTATACTCACTAAAATCAGCTAAATATACATTGAAAGTTTTCTAATTGAATAGACTATTTTATAGGACAGGGGAATAAAATTTGAAATTCTAGGTTTGCTTCATGTTAACCTTGTTGCGCTCTCCAAGCCCACAACCTCCATCCCTCTTCCAAAAAAGGAAAGAAAAGGATAAACAGAATTTACAAATCACTTTAGCAAGAAAATATTCAACAATCAATGAATTATGACCATTTCCTTTTTTTAAAACTGTTTCTATTAAACACTTGGTCATTTTAATTGTAACTTTGGTATTTCTATTCCAGAAACAGATCATTTCTATACCACTTTTGTTATTCTCTGATGATTTGGGGGTTACTTTCAAACTATGTTGTGGCAGGTCCATCTGTATTCACAAACACGTTATTAACCAGCCTAGATAATAATACCTAAAGCACAATTTTGCTCTCCACTTGGTCTTCAGGGACATTTCTATGACAGAATAAACTTTTTTTTTTTTTTACCCTAATACAACATAGAAAAACAAACGTACTTTCTCTACTGAGATTATAAATAAATGTTATATCACAGAGAAATTCAAGAGTATATCATTTAATTATTTTGGATGTGTCTTTAGTCTCCAAGATGGTCAGAATATTCATTTAAAAATATTCCTAAGAGAATTTGCAAAAAACGAAAAATTTTTTAACTTTTTAAAATCACTGTCAAAAAGAGCCGGTGAAGGCTTCCGGGAAGATGGCGGAAGAGTAAGACGCGGAGATCACCTTCCTCCCCACAGATACACCAGAAATACATCTACACGTGGAACAACTCCTACAGAACACCTACTGAACACTGGCAGAAGACCTCAGACCTCCCAAAAGGCAAGAAACCCCCCACGTACCTGTGTAGGGCAAAAGAAAAAAGAATAAACACAGACAAAAGGATAGGGACAGGACCTGCACCAGTGGGAGGGAGCTGTGAAGGAGGAAAGGTTTCCACACACTAGGAAGCCCCTTCGCAGGCGGAGACTGCGGGTGGTGGAGGGGAAAAGCTTCGGAGCCGCGGAGGAGAGCACAGCAACAGCGCTGCGGAGGGCAAAGCGGAGAGATTCCCGCACAGAGGATCAGGGCCGACCAGCACTCACCAGGCCGAGAGGCTTGTGTGCTCCCCCGCCGGGCGGGCGGGGCTGGGAGCTGAGGCTTGGGCTTCGGTCAGAGCGCCTGAAGAGGACTGGGGTTGGCGGCGTGAGCACAGCCTGCAGGGGGTTAGTGCGCCACGGCTAGCCGGGAGGGATTCCGGGAAAAAGTCTGGACCTGCCGAAGAGGCAAGAGACTTTTTCTTGCCTCTTTGTTTCCTGGTGCACGAGGAGAGGGGATTAAGAGCGCTGCTTAAAGGAGCTCCAGAGACGGGCGCGAGCCGCGGCTAAAAGCGCGGACCCCAGAGACGGGCATGAGACGCTAAGGCTGCTGCTGCCGCCACCAAGAAGCCTGTGTGCGAGCACAGGTTACTATCTACACACCTCGTCCAGGGAGCCTGTCCAGCCCGCCACTGCCAGGGTCCCAGGATCCAGGGACAACTTCCCCAGGAGAACTCACGGCACGCCTCAGGCTGGTGCAACGTCATGCTGGCCTCTGCCGCCGCAGGCTCAACCCGCACTCCGAGCCCCTCCCTCTCCCCTGCCTGAGTGAACCAGAGCCCCCAATCAGCGGCTCCTTTAACACCGTCCTGTCTGAGAGAAGAACAGACGCCCTCCGGCGACCTACACGAAGAGGCGGGGTCAAATCAAAACCTGAGCCCCTGGGAGCTATGAGAACAAAGAAGAGAAAGGGAAATCTCTCCCAGCAGCCTCAGAAGCAGCGGATTAAAGCTCCACAATCAACTTGATGTCTGTGGAATACATGAATAGACAACGAATCATCCCAAATTGAGGAGGTGGACTTGGAGAGCAATATTTATGCTGTACAGCTTTGGTTCCACCATTTGTCCTAGGGTTCCATCCGTCCGT
Organism: Globicephala melas; assembly: GCF_963455315.2. NCBI lineage: Eukaryota > Metazoa > Chordata > Mammalia > Artiodactyla > Delphinidae > Globicephala > Globicephala melas. Next base: position 83,130,880 of record NC_083319.1, on the reverse strand, counting down.
TTTTTTGTTTTGTTTTGTTTTTATTTTTCCTATTTTTTCTTAATTATTTTTTTATTTTAACAAATTTATTATATTTTATCTTTATTTTACTTCATCTTCTTTCTTTCTTTCCTTCCCTCCTTCCTTCCCTCCCTCCTTTCTTTCTTTCTTTCCTTCTTTCTTTCTTTCTCCTTCTACTAATTCTTTCTTTCTACCTTTTCTCCCTTTTATTCTGAGCCTTGTGCATGAAAGGCTCTTGGTGCTGCAGCCAGGAGTCAGTGTTCTGCCTCTCAGGTGGGAGAGCCAACTTCAGGACACTGGTCCACAAGAGACCTCCCAACTCCACATAATATCAAACAGAGAAAATCTCCCAGAGATCTCCATCTCAACACCAGCACCCAGCTACACTCAACGACCAGCAAGCTACAGTGCTGGACATCCTATGCCAAACAACTAGCAAGACAGGAGCACAACCCCACCCATTAGCAGAGAGGCTGCCTAAAATCATAATAAGTCCACAGACACCCCAAAACACACCACCACACGTGCACCTGCCCACCAGAAAGACAAGATCCAGCCTCATCCACCAGAACACAGGCACTAGTCCCCTCCACCAGGAAGCCTACACAACCCACTGAACGAACCTTAGCCACTGGGGACAGACACCAAAAATAACGGGAACTACGAACCTGCAGCCTGCAAAAAGGAGACCCCAAACACAGTAAGATAAGCAAAATGAGGAGACAGAAAAACACACAGCAGATGAAGGAGCAAGATAAAAACCCACCAGACATTAATGAAGAGGAAATAGGCAGTCTACCTGAAAAAGAATTCAGAATAATGATAGTAAAGTTGATTCAAAATCTTGGAAATAGAATGGACAAAATGCAATAAACATTTAACAAGTAACTAGAAGAACTAAAGATGAAACAACAATGAACAACACAATAAATGAAATTAAAAATACTCTAGATGTGATCAATAGCAGAATAACTGAGGTAGAAGAACAGATAAGTGACCTGGAAGACAAAATAGTGGAAATAACTACTGCAGAGCAGAATAAAGAAAAAAGGATGAAAAGAACTGAGGACAGTCTCAGAGAACTCTGGGACAACATTAAACGCACCAACATTCGAATTATAGGGGTTCCAGAAGAAGAAGAGAAAAAAAAAGGGACTGAGAAGGTATTTGAAGAGATTATAGTTGAAAACTTCCCTAATATGGGAAAGGAAATAGTTAATTAAGTCCAGGAATCACAGAGAGTCCCATACAGGATAAATCCAGGGAGAAATACTCCCAGACACATATTAATCAAACTGTCAAAAATTAAATACAAAGAAAACACATTAAAAGCAGCAAGGGAAAAACAACAAATAACACACAAGGGAATCCCTATAAGGTTAAGAGCTGATCTTTCGGCAGAAGCTCTGCAAGCCAGAAGGGACTGACACGACATATTTAAAGTGATGAAGGAGAAAAACCTGCAACCAAGATTACTCTACCCAGCAAGGATCTCATTCAGATTTGTTGGAGAAATTAAAACCTTTACAGACAAGCAAAAGCTGAGAGAGTTCAGCACCACCAGACGAGCTCTACAACAACTGCTAAAGGAACTTCTCTAGGCAAGAAGCACAACAGAAGGAAAAGACCTACAATAATGAACCCAAAACAATTAAGAAAATGGGAATAGGAACATACATATCGATAATTACCTTAAATGTAAATGGACTAAATGCTCCCACCAAAAGACACAGATTGGCTGAATGGATACAAAAACAAGACCCATATATATGCCGTCTACAAGAGACCCACTTCAGACCTAGAGACACATACAGACTGAAAGTAAGGGGATGGGAAAAGGTATTTCATGTAAATGGAAACCAAAAGAAAGCTGGAGTAGCAATTCTCATATCAGAAAAAATAGACTTTAACATAAACACCATTAGAAGAGACAAAGAAGGACACTATATATTGATCAAGGGATCGATCCAAGAAGAAGATATAACAATTGTAAATATTTATGCACCCAACATAGGAGCACCTCAATACATAAGGCAAATATTAACAGCCATAAAAGGGGAAATTGACAGTAACACATTCATAGTAGGGGACTTTACACCCCACTTTCACCAATGGACACATCATCCAAAATGAAAATAAATAAGGAAACACAAGCTTTAAATGATACATTAAACAAGATAGACTTAATTAATATTTATAGAACATTCCATCCAAAACCAACAGAATACACACTTTTCTCAAGTGCTCATGGAACATTCTCCAGGATAGATCATATCTTGGGTCACAAGTCAAGCCTTGGTAAATTTAAGAAAATTGAAATTGTTTCAAATATCTTTTCCGACCACAACACTATGAGACTAGATATCAATTACAGGAAAAGTTCTGTAAAAAATACAAACACATGGAGGCTAAACAATACACTACTTAATGACGAAGTGATCACTGAAGAATTCCAAGAGGAAATTAAAAAATACCTAGAAACAAATGACAATGGAGACACAACGACCCAAAACCTATGGGATGCATCAAAAGTAGTTCTAAGAGGGAACTTTATAGCAATACAATCCTACCTTAAGAAACAGGAAACATCTCGAATTAACAACCTAACCTTGCACCTAAAGCAATTAGAACAAGAAGAACAAATAAAACCCAAAGTTAGCAGAAGGAAAGAAATCATAAAGATCAGATCAGAAATAAATGAAAAAGAAATGAAGGAAACGATAGCAAAGATCAATAAAACGAAAAGCTGGTTCTTTGAGAAGATAGACAAAATTGATAAACCATTAGGCAGACTCATCAAGAAAAAAAGGGAGAAGACTCAAATCAACAGAATTAGAAATGAAAAAGGAGAAGTAACAACTGACACTGTAGAAATACAAAAGATCATGAGAGATTACTACAAGCAACTCTATGCCAATAACATGGACAACTTGGAAGAAATGGACAAATTCTTAGAAATGCACAACCTGCCAAGACTGAATCAGGGAGAAACAGAAAATATGAACAGACCAATCACAAGCACTGAAATCGAAACTGTGATTTAAAATCTTCCAACAAACAAAAGCCCAGGACCAGATGGCTTCACAGGCGAATTCTATCAAACATTTAGAGAAGAGCTAACACCTATCCTTCTCAAACTCTTCCAAAATATAGCAGAGGGAGGAACACTCCCAAACTCATTCTACGAGGCCACCATCACCCTGATACCAAAACCAGACAAGGATGTCACAAAGAAAGAAAACTATAGGCCAATATCACTGATGAACATAGATGCAAAAATCCTCAACAAAATACTAGCAAACAGAATCCAACAGCACATTAAACGGATCATACACCATGATCAAGTGGGGTTTATTCCAGGAATGCAAGAATTCTTCAATATACGCAAATCAATCAACGTATACACCATATTAACAAATTGAAGGAGAAAAACCATATGATCATCTCAATAGATGCAGAGAAAGCTTTCGACAAAATTCAACACCCATTTATGATAAAAACCCTCCAGAATGTAGGCATAGAGAGAACTTTCCTCAACATAATAAAGGCCATATATGACAGATACACACACAACATCGTCCTTAATGGTGAAAAATGGAAAGCATTTCCACTAAGATCAGGAACAAGACAAGGTTGCCCACTCTCACCACTCTTATTCAACATAGTTTTGGACGTTTTAGCCACAGCAATCAGATAAGAAAAGGAAATAAAAGGAATCCAAATCAGAAAAGAAGAAGTAAAGCTGTCACTGTTTGCAGATGACATGATACTATACATAGAGAATCCTAAAGATGCTACCAGAAAACTGCTAGAGCTAATCAATGAATTCGGTAAAGTAGCAGGATACAAAATTAATGCACAGAAATCTCTGGCATTCCTATACACTAATGATGAAACATCTGAAAGTGAAATCAAGAAAACACTCCCATTTGCCATTACAACAAAAAGAATAAAATATCTAGGAATAATCCTACCTATGGAGACAAAAGACCTGTATGCAGAAAATTATGAGACACTGATGAAAGAAATTAAAGATGATACAAATAGATGGAGAGATATACCATGTTCTTGGATTGGAAGAATCAACGTTGTGAAAATGACTATACTACCCAAAGCAATCCACAGATTCAATGCAATCCCTATCAAACTACCACTGGTAGTTTTCACAGAACTAGAACAAAAAATTTCACAATTTGTATGGAAACACAAAAGACCCCGAATAGCCAAAGCAATCTTGAGAACGAAAAACGGAGCTGGTGGAATCAGGCTCCCTGACTTCAGACTATACTACAAAGCTACAGTAATCAAGACAGTATGGTACTGGCACAAAAACAGAAAGATTGATCAATGGAACAGGATAGAAAGCCCAGAGATAAACCCACAAACATATGGTCACCTTATTTTTGATAAAGGAGGCAGGAATGTACAGTGGAGAAAGGACAGCCTCTTCAATAAGTGGTGCTGGGAAAACTGGACAGGTACATGTAACAGTATGAGATTAGATCACTCCCTAACACCATACACAAAAATAAGCTCAAAATGGATTAAAGACCTAAATGTAAGGCCAGAAACTATCAAACTCTTAGAGGAAAACATAGGCAGAACACTCTATGACATAAATCACAGCAAGATCCTTTTTGACCCACCTCCTAGAGAAATGGAAATAAAAACAAAAATAAACAAATGGGACCTAATGAAACTTCAAAGCTTTTGCACAGCAAAGGAAACCATAAACAAGACCAAAAGACAACCCTCAGAATGGGAGAAAATATTTGCAAATGAAGCAACTGACAAAGGATTAATCTCCAAAATTTATAAGCAGCTCATGCAGCTCAATAACAAAAAAACAAACAACCCAATCCAAAAATGGGCAGAAGACCTAAATAGACATTTTTCCAAAGAAGATATACAGAGTGGCAACAAACACATGAAAGAATGCTCAACTTCATTAATCATTAGAGAAATGCAAATCAAAACTACAATGAGATATCATCTCACACCAGTCAGAATGGCCATCATCAAAAAATCTAGAAACAATAAATGCTGGAGAGAGTGTGGAGAAAAGGGAACCCTCTTGCACTGTTGGCTGGGAATGTAAATTGATACAGCCACTGTGGAGAACAGTATGGAGGTTCCTTAAAAAACTACAAATAGAACTACCATATGACCCAGCAATCCCATTACTGGGCATATACCCTGAGAAAACCATAATTCAAAAAGAGTCATGCACCAAAATGTTCATTGCAGCTCTATTTACAATAGCCAAGACATGGAAACAACCTAAGCATCCATCTTCGGATGAATGGATAAAGAAGAATGTGGCACATATATACAATGGAATATTACTCAGCCATAAAAAGAAACGAAATTGAGCTATTTGTAATGAGGTGGATAGACCTAGGGTGTGTCATACAGAGTGAAGTAAGTCAGGAAGAGAAAGACAAATACCATATGCTAACACATATATATGGAATTTAAGAAAAAAAATGTCATGAAGAACCTAGGGGTAAGACAGGAATAAAGACACAGACCTACTAGAGAATGGACTTGAGGATATGGGGAGGGGGAAGGGTAAGCTGTGACAAAGCGAGAGAAAGGCATGGGCATATATACACTACCAAACGTAAGGTAGATAGCTAATGGGAAGCAGCTGCATAGCGCAGGGAGATCAGCTTGGTGCTATGTGACCGCCTGGAGGGGTGGGATAGGGAGGGTGGGAGGGAGGGAGACGCAAGAGGGAAGAGATATGGGAACATATGTATATGTATAACTGATTCACTTTGTTATGAAGCAGAAACTAACACACCATTATAAAACAATTATACTCCAAAAACGATGTAAAAAAAAAACGGTGCCAAAAAACATTTGCCACTTACTCTTCACTGAGAAGTAACTGGGTGTCTATATGAAAGCCTGCTTGGAATTAAAATTAAATTTTGATGTAATATTTAAGTGATTACACAATGAATTTCCAAAGCCACTTTCTATGCTTTTAGTCTTTCCTTACCATGTGAAAAAGTAAAATTTGTAAACCATAAAGTTTACTTGGTTCTCATTTCATTTCTGAACTCTTAGCAGAAAAATACTTAAAATAACTGAAACTTGAGCCAAGTTTCTGTTCATGTGTTCCCCAGTAAAGAATCAAGGTTAGTCTAAATGAAGAACCAAATAAAATTAGTCCTAATGCTAAATTAGAATTTCAACCCAGTTCAACTAGAAGAATATCTATTTTAGCAGGGGAAAAATTAAGTAGATTGTTGGGCACTTCGATTCAGGAATGCTACATACTGCCATGCAGTCCATGCTTTGTACAACTCCTGGGGGCACCATTAAGACTATCATCTATGTTAATGGAACCATCTGGAATTGTGCAGTGCACAACCTGTGCAGCCACTTCTGATGAATTCATGCTAAGTTATCGATTCCAGTCATTTTCAATTGTATTTTGAGTTCTATAATCTCAAACACCACTTCAAAGTAGCTTTGCATTACAAAATGCTAATATGCATTGTCAGAATTATTTGTAGCTGATATGACATTCCTGAGAAGGATCTTGAAAGTTGCCCTGCAGGTTGAGGGGTAATTCAGTGAATAAAGCAGGAGAATATCCCAGGAGCAGCCCTGGGAATATCATTTGCAGGACACCCACTCATCCCCTGAAGTCCTTTCTCTTTGCAAAGTCCCTGGACCTAATGGTGTCCCCTCAAGGTGAGGATTTTCCACCCCTGCTGAAGGAAAGGTTCTATAATCCCAAGAGAGCAAGTCATTCTTTGAACTGCTCAGTAATCTGTTACTTTAGAAGAACCCACTCAGATCCCCTTCTCACTGTGCCCTCAACCTACCATCTGAATTTGCAAGGCATCCGCCCACTAGAGTCTACTCTTCACTTCTAGACCTGACTCCAGGTCCCCAGGACCCAGAGTTCCCTCAACACAGGCCCCCCACACACTTGCTGGGACTAGGCAGCCTCTCCCCTACATTGGTCAGCTCCAGGCGGCCTCACCATCAGTGTGAGCTCCCTCCCTCTGACTCAAGACCCCAAGGGTGGGGTGATGACTGAGCAAGAACGGGTGGGCTGAGGTGTCCACATGCACACCCATCCCCTCTCATTATACCTCTCGCCATGTAGCCGGAGGCACAGGGCAGGGGACATGGCCGGGACCAGCTCTACCAAAACCACTATGTTCTGGCTTGGAACTCCAAGAGTCTGAGAATTTGATCTTCAGACCCAGGCTTTCAGGTCATTATGAACATACATTTGCCAAGGTAGGAGGATAGAACCTATTTAACAATTCCTTAACTGGATGTATATTTTTTAAGTATTTGGATATAAGTATGTGGATCCTCATTTGTACTAGATTAACCAACCAACCAACCAAGATTGCCTGAGGCCAAGGAGTTTAAGTTTTAAAACTGGGATAGTTCCGAACAAATCCTTGCAATTTGTCCAGGATGAGCGCTTTCCCTGGACATAGGACTTGTAGTGCTAAAATTGGGACCAGTCAGTCACCCTGATGTATTCTCATGCTCTCAGCAACTCCACATGTAGCCACCACCTGATTCCATAAGAAAGTAAAAAGACTCAGGATTCAGAGCCAGATGTATCTACACCACACACGTGAAAGGGTTTCAGTGAATATGACTGACATACAGGTGTATTCAGGTTCATCGCAGACAGGGAACACCCAAACACGTTACTCACACAAAGCCCCAGGAAGATCCAAAATGTCGAATCAATTTAATTTAGCAAATGTCAGGTACAGAAAACTGGGGTCTGGGGTGGGATCAAAAGGAAATAGGTTAGCTCAGAATCTGGAAAACAGGTCCTTTTCCAGACTTCCGATTCATATCAGTGCATGCCTTTTCTACCAAATTCACCATCAAAACCATTAGGTCATGTCTACACTTTCTGAGAAGCACTATATTTTCCTAGTTTCATTGTCCCAGATGCATGAGAAATATTGTCATTTCACTTTCATTGTCAGGATTAGCCAAATTTAGTGCAAGATTATGAAACTCACAGAAAGACAACGTAGGAGGAACAATAATGGGTTTTTTTTTTCCTTCCCTACCATACTGTACTATTTCTGACGAGGACCTACTCATCGAAAGAAAGAAACGCCTCTTTCTGTACGAAGGTTTAGGAGGCCTGCCGTGTGGACGGATGCACAGACCAGGACTTTATGAAAAGCCAGGGTCACATTACTCCAGCTGACCCCAGCTTATCAAGCAGATTATTTTGCTTCTAGCAACTTCTCAGTCAAGCTAACCTCCAGTGAGGTTTACACACCAATAGCACAGTAGTTATTAACATCATTTTAAATGCAGACACAGGAAAAAAAATCACCATTTCCTTTTTAGACTTTTGGCAATGGTCAAATTTTGAAGATACCCTGCCATTTTAAAGTCTAATTTACTTAGTTTAAATTCATTCATTATGTACCATTATATGCTAAAGGTAGGAACCGCTGTTGGGAGATAATCAGGATTAAAAGGTGAGTGAGAAAAGACAAACATGAGCTAGAAGGGAAAAAGCCAGTGAAAAGAGAATGAATGAAAAATAAATGCACTTGAGTAATGCACTTGTCGTGGAGATTTGAGAAGGGTTATGTTTCCTTGAAGGCTATCCGAGTAGCTCTGTTTAAGTAAGAAATCTTAGACAGAGGTAGCAGAGGTGGCCTCAAGACCTAACGCTTCATGTTGGGAATCTCCAGAATAAAATATGGACATCCTGGAACTCCCTTAACCCACTGGCATTCTGAACAAGCAGCAGACCATCTCTACCTCCACAGCTCACCCAAGAGCAGAAGCTACACCAACCAAAACCAGACGAGTGCCAATGTCTGCTTGTCTGATGTTCAAGTACTGTCTTCCCAAGAGTCTGCTGAGCATCTCCAGGTGCTACACTCACTAGTATCTCGTGCTTTTTTTTTTTATTATTAAAACAATAAGAATAACAACCATGTATTTGCCCTACTTCAATTTGGGCAGTGCTTAGCGGGCTCCACGTGATGTTGACTGGGGTAGCCCAGCTGGGACTGCAAGATCCAAGTTGGCTTCCCTTCCCTCCATGCCCCTCGGCTGGTATGACCGGGACAGCTTGGGGCTGGCTGGGCTTCTCTCCATATCTTTGTAATCCTCCACAACCTCTTTCCCAAGGTTGGTGTTTATCTCCAGCCAACCTAAAGTCTAGACTCAGAACTGACACAGTGTTATTTCTCCCATTTGCTATTGGCCAAAAAAAAGTCAAAAGGTCAACCAAAGCTCAAGGGGAGGGAAAAAGGACTGCATCTCTTTATGGTCTGAGAAGATGGGTGCAACAAATTCTTCCATTTCTGTCAGTACCTCATTCTTGATCCAAGGCATGTTGTCAGGAATTATGGGAAGAGGACTAAGGTCCAGGGTGCAGCCTGAAATCTGAAACGCCCCAAGTGAAAAGAGCAATGGAAACTGTATTATAACCACACACACACTCCTGACAAAGCTTTGTATTCAACGTGCCACGTCTGCACCTCCAAGACACAGACCCTTTGGGCATTTAGGCTTCTAAACATGGATGATAAAATCATTTTTCTCCCCTCAACAATATCAAACCAAAGCACTCCGCCATCCTCTTAATTCCATGCTAAATGACTTCATGCAAGGACCTGTTTACTTCCATTTTCTAATCTCATTTATAGCTGGTGAGTAAATCTTATGACTTTATATAAATCTTCATGAGAAAATCTTTATGACTTTTTAACTGTAAAACTCTACAGTAAAAGGAAAAGCACATTTGTAGGATTAAAAAAAAACTGTGGGAAGATAGGTAGCCTGACCAGAGGGTTCACTTTCCATTCTGCTCTAAAGATAAAAATAATAGTGGAGGCCAAGAGACACATCTGTTTCTTTCCTTTAAGCTTTTAGTCTCTCTCTAATGCTCAAAAAAAATTTTTTTAAGACTTTTCTTGCAATTCTTTTTGCAGACTCTTTTTAGTGTGATCTTAAAAAATATTTCAAAGAATTCCATATGATAAAGGCATAGCAAAAGATTTGTTCTTTTCAAATAAACTGCCCTTGCTTTGTCAACAGTGTTTTCTAACTCATGGCAGTCTGCCTTTTGATTTCCAGATCCTTCTCCTCTTCCCTGTCTAAATGGTAGGCTGAACTCGGGGCCTGAAAACCTCGGGGGTTCGGACGTCTGGGTTTTCTTTCTGGATGAACCATTACTGTGCCATGAAGCACTGGGAGCCTCTTCCCATTTTCTGTAACAAAGGAGTCTTCATCCGACAGAAGAGGATAATAGCATTGGCTTGGCAACTCCTCAGGAGCTTCAGGAGGCATAATTAATTAACATTAGTACTCTTGAGACAAAAAGAGCTATTTAAGTATAAATCTTAATTATCATGATTATTATGAGTCTATAGCTGAACCATACCCTTCTCCGTTTTTAAGGCAGAAAAGCAAGTAAAACTTTCTGTCCTTTCACTCCCAGGACAAGACATGGGTCCTGACAAATGGCCTTAAGAACAAGTAGTGGGGGGCTTTATATTTTCTTAATGTGTAACATTTGGAGAAATTTCCCCACCGTACATTCTTTGGCCTAAGTACACCAAACCTAAACAGGCCGGTTCGAGGGCAATTCTAAGTGCTGTAGAGAGCTCTAGCTCATCCAGACGTCATGAGTCTTCGGATAAAACGGCACAAATGAAAAGCCGTGGGGAAAACTCTTCCAATATTTATAGTTTGCTCCTGACGCGCATTTTGCATAGGAGGCAACTGCTCCCAAATTAGGCAGCATAAGTCACTGACTCCCACTGCTTATGTGAATGAGCATTCTTGAGCTGTGACATTCTTCCTGAATGAGTGGGCCTTAAAGGCACTCTTTATGTACAGCCTAAAGAATGGAAAGCTTTAAAACCCGGGTGTTTTATCATCTAGTGCTCTGGCTAGGCTTGTTCCAAGCCTAAAGTATTAATCATTTGATTAATGATTTCAACAGGAGAATCCACTCTTAAGCAATCAACGTGTTCACGTTTACAGTAATATCTGACCTTGAAAATTCTTAGAACTTGTGCTATCTAATCAAAAGATGGTAACAAAGGCTCCAGGTTTCTTCCTCATGGCACTCGCAAGCATTCTCTCTGCCATGAATTTCTGCTTAGAATTGTGCTTAAAAGGTGCCCTCACCACTCCTAATCTCCACTCAGTCTCCACCCACACATTCGTGCTCATGAAGGGACTTCTCTATAGGTGGGATTGAATTCCAGTGACATCCACATAATGGATCAATTTCATCTTAGACAAGTCTTATTTTTGACCTGTAAGCTAAATAGGATACAGCAGAATCTTTAGAGAATCCTCAGATAACCCCATGCTTTCTATGTTTGTGCCTGCACTGCTGTCTCTACTTATTCACTCTCCCAAGCCTCCTTAAGCCATCCTACCTTTTGCCAAGCCCAATTAGAGTGCATCTCTGTGCACCAACTATTCCATATTTTTATCATTATTGCTGGTTAATACCCTTGGAGAGTCAGTGAGGTAACCTCGATGGATGCCTGACCAGTTCTTTCAGTGCTCACACCCCACCACCACCACCACTGACCCTGGCTAGGTTCTGCAGGGCAGAAGCGAACTATCCTTACTACTCAAAGTGTGGTCCATGGATTTTGAGCACCATCTGGGAGCTTGTTAGAAATGCAGACTCTAAGCCCTTCTCCAGACTCATAGCATCAGAATCTGCATTGAACAGGATTCCCAGGAGATCTAATTGCTCATCAGAGTTTGAGAAACCCTGGTTTACAACTCCATGGCAAGTCTGACCAAAGTCAAAAGGCCCCAAGTGAAGCGTAGAGCAAACCTGAAAATAGCATACCTAAATATTGAGGGGGGAGGGCAGCGACTGCAGAAAATATTAGGGGTAAGGACAAGAGGTGTGTTTTGTCCCCAGTGGCACATGTCTGGACCCCACTCCAAATGGAGAGGGGGAGGAGACAGCTTAGACACCTGAGAGAGCTCACATTCACCCACCCTCTCTAGGAGCCCAACGCTGACTTAGTTTTCTCCTGAAAGGGCCTAGTCTAGAAAGCTCAGGTAGTCAGGGGGCAGAGTCTGGAGGTCCTCTTCTCTGGGCAAGCCCAAGCCTCTAGATGAGGGAGGACAAAGCTGAGAGAAAAGCGTTTCTGGTCAGCAAGTTTCTTCCTAAAGGCTACAGAGCATAAGCACAAAGGGACGTGAGGATGGGTACCGTGTCATTATGCTCTCACACCTCCCTCAGGAGAGGACCACACTGAGCTCCTCCCTATTCTGGGTCAGGTACCCTGAGGGCACTCCCAGACGCTCATCTTCACAACCACCTTCTAAGGAGGTGCTAGAACCCTACATTTTACAGAGAAGCAAAGCTAAGTTTAGAGGTGGTAAGAAAATCACTCAAAGCCACACAGGTCGTGAAAGACAGAACTCTTATGTGAATCAGATCTGAGTTCCAAACCCAAACCCTTCCCCCTGTGCCAAGCTTCCTTTGGAATAATGAGGAGAGGGGGAAAACTATGTTTAAATTCCAAGCTCAAACACCAGATATGAATGAGTCATTTGGATCCACAGCAAAAGACAGGAGTTATCTCATTAAAAGTAAAATTCTTGAGGTTCTACCTATTCCACTTAGTTTTTCTGTTCAACAGCTTCCACAAAAAGAGAACATTCGAAGGGGTGCTTAATTCTTTATTGCCTGCCATTTGTGCACACCTTCAGCTGAACAGCTTTCCTTCCTGCCTTCCATGAGTAGATCCTGCCTAATAGTGGGACGGGGACATCCCTGGGAATTAGAAGCCAGGGTAAAGACCACCACAAACAGAAGCAGGGGACAGAAATGAAAGCCCAAGTGTTTCTTCATCTTTCATCATTTTATGGGTGGTTGCAGTGTTTTCTATTATTGGGAGAAAGGGCTTTGTTTTATTGCCTGTTGGTGGGTAGCCCAGCGCCCTCTGTTTGTTAAACCTCCAGACAGATCTGACAAATTGTTCAAAATCCTAGGATTCTAGTACAACAGGATGTTAAGCAAGACTCTCCTGCCTTAGTAACCGACACCAAAGTGAACATGAGACACTCACAGGCGGAATTCACAAAGGAAATGGCTGAGAACTGAATCCACTGTCCTTTGAAACATCTGATTCACGCTGAGACTTCAAAAGGTCCCAGAGAGAAGAGAAAAAGGAAGGACTTATAAAGAAGTTTCTTTGGGGAGAAGTGTTGCCAACGTCACCACCCCACCATGGGGCTTCCACCGGCTGCGCTTGAGGACGTGTCCTGTGTTCTCTGCAGGTGAAAGGCTCAGAGGACAAGTGTCTGGCTCTGCCAGAGAAGGCTCAGGCCACCTGTGGTGGAACGTTTGGGTTCCACCTGTACACCCAGAAATGTCAGGCAGGACAAAGGATCACTAGGGTTCCGCGTGGACCAGATGGAGGAAGTCTGCACAGGGAGTCCAGAGGGCCAGAGGGACCCCAAAAGCACAAAGCTGCATTCCTGGGTGCTGAGGAAGGAGGTGCTTCCAGCAGCCAGAACAGAAATGCATTTATGTCGTGGGAACTGCAGGAGAGGGTGCTGCAGAGAGAGGAATCTCCACAAAGGTCTCCAGGAAACAAGATCGGTGAATCGGCATTGAACACCGCCAGGTCCCAAGAGCACAGAGCCACCAGCCAGCACACTTCCCCGCCCTCTGTACCCCAAGCCCAACCCCTCCGCCTCATTAGCGAGCTCCAGCCCCCGCCCCCATGCTGCCAGCCCGAACTGGGAGGGGAGAGGACACTGACCCTCAAACCAAGTCCAGAGTTGGTTTCTAACTCAGAAGAGACATCCTGTTTCTCAGTTGAGATTTTGTCTGCAACCTCAAGTGACCAAAGGATTGTCTGTTACTCAACAATGAGCAGAAAAATCTTACTTGGGTCAGAGCTCCCATCCAGACCAGTGACTCTCACACTTGGCTGTACATTGGAGTCACTGGGAATCTCAAAAATGAAAAATGCCAAAGCCGGAGCCACTGAATCAGAATTGCCAGAGATGGGCCCCAGGAATGTGTCTTAAACAATGAAATAAGATAAAACAACAATTAAAACTCACCGGTTGATTCTAACGTGCAATATAGAGTGCGATGCTACTGTTCTAGGAACCCGAGAAGATTACTCTTACTGACTAAATTGTAAAGGGCCGATGGAAAACCAAAACAAAATGAAATTAATTTGACTGTCACCAGTTGTGCTCTTCCATGTGTTAGAAAGATAAACACCACCGTTCTCTAGATTGCACTGCATGTCGTGCTTTAGACATAACTCAAAACTGACCAGAGCAGAGTTCAGTTCTAAGCATGGGATCCAAAACAATCCATCTAGTGTTTGAAGTTTGGGAAAGTCTTTCCTCCCTTTCTCAGTTGCTAGCCAGGCTGCCAATGATGATCAGATAGAAAAAGCACTGGCCTGGTACCCGGGCCCTGCTGACATCCGGAGACCTGATAACACCTGTCCCTCCTCACAGCACCCTGGCTAGGGCTGGTGTCTGGTGTCGGACTCTGCAAGGTCCCAGCACCCTGGAGAGACGTTATATGGGGATCTTTACTGCCTTCCTCCCAACCTCACATGCCATCAATGGCACCCTCCTGGCCTGGCTGATGCTGGCTCGGGGTCTCTCTGCCCCATCCTTGCTCCAAGTGGAAAGCAGAGTGTCTGCCACCACATCCCGCGTTCCCACACCATGCTGTGCGAGAGGCAATCGGGACTGTCACTAGGTTCAGTCAGCCATCATCTTCCATGCTCATCCATTTTTCTTTTATCAGGGACTTTTTATTTGTTTTTATTTCTGTTTTAATTTCTTTCAACACGCTTCACTCTCTATCTCCAAATAGCGGGTGAATTCCTAAGCAAAGGGACCATTTCACAGAAATTTCAGTTCTGAGCTGAATGAGGAATACACATGCAAGGACGAAAGAGCTGCCATTTTAATTCTTCTGGCTTCATACGGTGATGCAACCAGCTTCACAGGGATCCCAAGCTGCTTGCTTCCTGGTAAGTCCAGAAACTCCCAGTGTGAAAGAAGGGGATCTCATCAAAACAACTAGGAAAAAAAAGTAGCTGAAACTTCTTATCATAAAGATTTGTGGGAGCTAAACTTCTTGAGCAATTACTATAAGATGACAGCAGAAATACTGAAGGGCTATAAATCCAAATGTGACCTGATGTCCTTAACTTGGAATGTACATTTAGACCAGAAGGGAAATTACATATATATATGCTATTTGTCGATTTTTCTTTAGTTTTAAAGAGGGTTAAGAGGGAAAGAAAACAATTCTAAGAAAAGCCATTATCTGTGGGCTACGGCTACAAATCTCATAAATACCCACAAAGATTCTATCACACAAAGCCAAGTAAGATCACACTCTAATTGGTCAAAGTGGTTTATGGCCCATAAGGGCCATTTATATCCATGATCAACCCGGGCCAAGTCTCTTTCATTTCCACTTTCATTTATTACTCCTTGATAGCTGGTCCTTGAGTAAATACTTAAAAAGAAAAAAAAATCAGACTTTTCTAAAAGCCGTATTTACATTGAAGATCTGATAAAAAGGAATAAATGAACAAGAAAATGGAAAAAAAAAGGAGAGAAGAAAACATCTTTATAAAATGTGGCTTAATTTTTGTTTTAGATAAATACATATTTCCTTTTAAGGGAATATTTGAGAGACTCCAAAATATTCTTATGCCAGAAAACCATTCTTTCCTATCACTAGCTAAGTTAAAACTAACAAAGTGATCGATAAAAATGAGGCCACAGAGATAAGAGGAGATAAGTTCTACCAAATATTGGTACCATACAGAAATGTTCAAAAGAAAATACATCAAAATCTTATCTAAAATAGAAGCTACTGGCTTTACACTGACAGAACAGTGCTCATATCAAAGCACACAGACCACTTCTAAAACTTTTAAACACTAGACCTTCACCCTGGAATCAAGTTCACCTCCAACTGTTTCAAAAGTCAGTTGTTGGCCAAATTCACATAAAGTCTGAAGTTTAGTTAAGAGTAACATACCAATGTCAGTTTCTTAGTTTTGACAAATGTAAGTAATGCAAGATGTTAGCATCAGGGAAACAAGGTGAGGCGTATCTGGGAACTCTGGATACCATCTTTGCAACTTTTCGGTATATTTAAAATTATTCACAAATCAAAAGTTTATTTAAAAACAGACAAAAAGCACTTGTCCCAAAAGCAGTCTCTGAATTTAACTATAAAGCTGTTATCCCTCCAAACATGCAGGAAAAGAAACATAGCAATCTAGCTATTTACTACAGCAAATGTAGCCAAGCAACTAAACTCGCAATTAAGAGGAAGATTTAATGAAACAGACAACAACTGCCAAGGTGTCTGGGTAAGTCATCCAAACATAGCTTCTTTTATGTGCTCCTGAAATGTTGTTTGTAAATCAAACTTATGTAATTCAAATCACATTTTGAGCACACTAAGGAAGCCTGTGCATTTAAAAAGCTGTTGAGGGGCTTTTTGGAAGATGGCAGAAGAGTAAGACGTGGAGATCACCTTCCTCACCACAGATACATCAGAAATACATCTACACGTGGAAGAACTCCTACAGAACACCTACTCAACACTGGCAGAAGACCTCAGACCTCCCAAAAGGCAAGAAACTCCCCACGTACCTGGGTAGGGCAAAAGAAAAAAGAATAAACAGAGACAAAAGAATAGGGACAGGACCTGCACCAGTGGGAGGGAGCTGTGAAGGAGGACAGGTTTCCACACACTAGGAGCCCCTTCGCGCGTGGAGACTGCGGGTGGCGGAGGGGGAAAGCTTCGGAGCTGCGGAGGAGAGCACAGGAACAGGGGTGCAGAGGGCAAAGCGCAGAGATTCCCTCACAGAGGATCAGGGCCGACCGGCACTCACCAGCCCGAGAGGCTTGTCTGCTCACCCGCCGGGGCAGGCGGGGCTGGGAGCTGAGGCTCGGGCTTCGGTCGGAGCGCAGGGAGAGGACTGGCAGCATGAACACAGCTTGAAGGGGTTAGTGCACCACCGCTAGCCAGGAGGGAGTCCGGGGAAAAGTCTGGACCTGCCGAAGAGGCAAGAGACTTTTTCTTCCCTCTTGGTTTCCTGGTGCGCGAGGAGAGGGGATTAAAATCGCTGCTTAAAGGAGCTCCAGAGACGGGAGCGAGCCGCGGCTAACAGCGCGGACCCCAGAGACGGGCATGAGACGCTAAGGCTGCTGCTGCCGACACCAAGAAGCCTGTGTGCGAGCACAGGTCACTATCCAAACCTCCCTTCCGGGGAGGCTGTGCAGCCCGCCACTGCCAAGATCCCGTGATCCAGGGACAACTTCCCTGGGAGAACGCACGGCGTGCCTCAGTCTGGTGAGACGTCGCGCCGGTGCAACGTCACGCCAGCCTCTGCGCCGCAGGCTCCACCCGCACTCCGAGCCCCTCCCTCCCGCCGGCCTGAGTGAGCCAGAGCCCCCGAATCAGCGGCTCCTTTAACCCCGTCCTGTCTGAGCGAAGAACAGATGCCCTCCGGCGACCTACACTTAGAGGCGGGGCCATATCCAAAGCTGAGCCCCGGGAACTGTGCGAACAAAGAAGAGAAAGGGAAATCTCTCCCAGCAGCCTCAGGAGCAGCGGATTTAATCTCCACAATCAACTTGATGTACCCTGCATCTGTGGAATACCTGAATAGACAACGAATATTCCCAAATTGAGGAGATGGACTTTGAGAGCAAGATTTATGATTTTTCCCCCTTTCCTCTTTTTGTGAGTGTGTATGTGTATGCTCCTGTGTGAAATTTTGTCTGTACAGCTTTGCTTTCACCATTTGTCCTAGGGTTATATCCGTCCGTTTTTTGTGTTGTTTTTTTCTTTTACTTAAAAAATTTTTTTCTTAAAAATTATTTTTTATTTTAATAAATTTATTTTATCTTACTTTATTTTATTTTATCCCCTTTCTTTCTTCCTTTCTACTTTTTCTCCCTTTTGTTCTGAGCCGTGTGGATGAAAGGCTCTTGGTGCTCCAGCCAGGAGTCAGTGCTATGCCTCTGAGCTGGGAGAGCTAACTTCAGGACAGTGGTCCACAACAGACCTCCCAGCTCCATGCAATATCAAATGGCGAAAATCTCCCAGATATCTCCATCTCTACACCAACACCCAGCTTGTCTCAACGACCAGCAAGCTACACTGCTAGACACCCTACGCCAAACAACTAGCAAGACAGGAACACAACCCCATCCATTAGCAGAGAGGCTGCCTAAAATGATAAGTCCACAGGCACCCCAAAACACACCACCACACGTGGACCTAACCACCAGAAAGACAAGATCCAGCCTCATCCACCAGAACACAGACATTAGTCCCCTCCACCAGGAAGCCTACACAACCCACTGAACCAACCTTAGCCACTGGGCACAGACACCAAAAACAATGGAAACGACGATCCTGCAGCCTGCGAAAAGGAGACCCCAAACACAGTAAGTTAAGCAAAATGAGAAGACAGAAAAACACAAAGCAGATGAAGGAGCAAGGTAAAAACCCACCAAACCTAACAAATGAGAGGAAATAAGCAGTCTACCTGAAAAAGAATTCAGAATAATGATAGTAACGATGATCCAAAATCTTGGAAACAGAATAGAGAAAATGCAAGAAACATTTAACAAGGACCTAGAAGAACGAAAGATGAAACAAGCAACGATGAACAACACAATAAATGAAATGAAAAATACTCTAGACTGGTTCAATAGCAGAATAACTGAGGCAGAAGAACGGATAAGTGACCTGGAAGACAAAATAGTGGAAATAACTACTGCAGAGCAGAATAAAGAAAAAAGAATGAAAACAACTGAGGACAGTCTCAGAGACCTCTGGGACAACATTAAACGCACCAACATTCGAATTATAGGGGTTCCAGAAGAAGAAGAGAAAAAAAAAAGGGACTGAGAAGACATTTGAAGAGATTATAGTTGAAAACTTCCCTAATATGGGAAAGGAAATAGTTAATCAAGTCCAGGAATCACAGAGAGTCCCATACAGGATAAATCCAAGGAGAAATACTCCAAGACACATATTACTCAAACTGTCAAAAATTAAATACAAAGAAAACATATTAAAAGCAGCAAGGGAAAAACAACAAATAACACACAAGGGAATCCCCATAAGGTTAACAGCTGATCTTTCAGCAGAAACTCTGCAAGCCAGAAGGGACTGGCAGGACATACTGAAAGTGATGAAGGAGAAAAACCTGCAACCAAGATTACTCTACCCAGCAAGGATCTCATTCAGATTTGATGGAGAAATTAAAACCTTTACAGACAAGCAAAAGCTGAGACAGTTCAGCATCACCAAACCAGCTTTACAACAAATGCTAATGGATCTTCTCTAGGCAAGAAACACAAGAGAAGGAAAAGACCTACAATAACCCAAAACAATTAAGAAAACGGGAATAGGAACATACATATCGATAATTACCTTATATAAATGGATGAAATGCTCCCACCAAAAGACACAGACTGGCTGAATGGATACAAAAACAAGACCCATATATATGCTGTCTACAACAGACCACTTCACACCCAGAGACACACACTGAAAGTGAGGGAATGGAAAAAGATATTCCATGCAAATGGAAATCAAAAAAAAGCTGGAGTAGCAATTCTCATATTAGAAAAAATAGACTTTAAAATAAAGACTATTACAAGAGACAAAGAAGGATACTACATAATGATCAAGGGATCAATCCAAGAAGAAGATATAACAATTGTAAATATTTATTCACCCAACAACACATAAGGCAAATACTAACAGCCATAAAAGGGGAAATTGACAGTAACACATTCATAGTAGGAGACTTTAACACCCACTTTCACCAATGGACAGATAATCTAAAATGAAAATAAATAAACACAAGCTTTAAAAGATACATTAAACAAGATGGACTTAATTGATATTTATTGGACATTCCATCCAAAACCAACAGAATACACATTTTTCTCAAGTGCTCATGGAACATTCTCCAGGATAGATCATATCTTGGGTCACAAATCAAGCCTTGGTAAATTTAAGAAAATTGAAATTGTATCAAGTATCATTTCCGACCACAACACTATGAGACTAGATATCAATTACAGGAAAAGTTCTGTAAAATATACAAACACATGGAGGCTAAACAATACACTACTTAATAACGAAGTGATCACTGAAGAAATCAAAGAGGAAATTAAAAAATACCTAGAAACAAATGACAATGGAGACATGACGACCCAAAACCTATGGGATGCAGCAAAAGCAGTTCTAAGAGGGAAGTTTATAGTAATACAATCCTACCTTAAGAAACAGGAAACATCTCAAATAAACAACCTAAGCTTGCACTTAGAGCAATTAGAGAAAGAAGAACAAAAAAATCCCAAAGTTAGCAGAAGGAAAGAAATCATAAAGATCAGATCAGAAATAAATGAAAAAGAAATGAAGGAAACAATAGCAAAGATCAATAAAACTAAAAGCTGGTTCTTTGAGAAGATAAATAAAATTGATAAACCATTAGCCAGACTTATCAGGAAATAAGGGAGAAGACTCAAATCAATAGATTAGAAATGAAAAAGGATAAGTAACAACTGACACTGTAGAAATACAAAAGATCATGAGAGGGCTTCCCTGGTGATGCATTGGTTGAGAGTCCACCTGCCGATGGAGGGGACACGGGTTCGTGCCCTGTTCTGGGAAGATCCCAAGTGCTGTGGAGCAGCTGGGTCCATAAACCATGGCCGCTGAGCCTGCACGTCCAGAGCCTGTGCTCCAAAACGGGAGAGGCCACAGCAGTGAGAAGCCCGCGTACCAAAAAAAAAAAGAAAAAAAAATCATGAGCGATTACTACAAGCAACTCCATGCCAATAAAATGGACAACCTGGAAGAAATGGACAAATCTTAGAAATGCACAACCTGCCAAGACTGAATCAGGAAGAAATTGAAAATATGAACAGACCAATCACAAGCACTGAAATTCAAACTGTGATTTAAAATCTTCCAACAAACAAAAGCCCAGGACCAGATGGCTTCACAGGCGAATTCTATCAAACATTTAGAGAAGAGTTAACACCTATCCTTCTCAAACTCTTCCAAAATATAGCAGAGGGAGGAACACTTCCAAACTCATTCTACGAGGCCACCATCACCCTGATACCAAAACAAGACAAGGATGTCAGAAAGAAAACTACAGGCCAATATCACTGATGAACATAGATGCAAAACTCCTCAACAAAATACTAGCAAACAGAATCCAACAGCACATTAAGAGGATCATATACCATGATCAAGTGGGGTTTGTTCCAGGAATGCAAGGATTCTTCAATATATGCAAATCAATCAATGTGATAAACCATATTAACAAATTGAAGGAGAAAATCCATATGGTCATGTCAATAGATGCAGAGAAAGCTTTCACCAAAATTCAACACCAATTTATGATAAAAACCCTCCAGAATGTAGGCAGAGAGGGAACTTTCCTCAACATAAAAAGGCCATATATGAGAAACTCACATCCAGCATCGTCCTCAATGGTGAAAAACGGAAAGCATTTCCACTTAGATCAGGAACAATACCAGGTTACCCACTCTCACCACTCTTATTCAACATAGTTTTGGACGTTTTAGCCCCAGCAATCAGAGAAGAAAACGAAATAAAAGGAATACAAATCGGAAAAGAAGAAGTAAAGCTGTCACTGTTTGCAGATGACATGATACTATACATAGAGAATCCTAAAGATGCTACCAGAAAACTACTAGAGCTAATCAATGAATTTGGTAAAGTAGCAGGATACAAAATTAATGCACAGAAAATCTGGCATTCGTATACACTAATGATGAAAAATCTGAAAGTGAAATCAAGAAAATACTCCCAATTTACCATTGCAACAAAAAGAATAAAATATCTAGGAATAAACCTACCTAAGAAGACAAAAGATCTGTATGCAGAAAATTATGAGACATTGATGAAAGAAATTAAAGATGATACAAATAGATGGAGAGATATACCATGTTCTTGGATTGGAAGTATCAACGTTGTGAAAATGACTATACTACCCGAAGCAATCTACAGATTCAATGCAAACCCTATCAAACTACCACTGGCATTTTTCACAGAACTAGAACAAAATATTTCACAATTTGTATGGAAACACAAAAGACCCCGAATAGCCAAAGCAATCTAGAGAAAGAAAAACAGAGCTGGAGGAATCAGGCTCCCTGACTTCAGACTATACTACAAAGCTACAGTAATCAAGACAGTATGGTACTGGCATAAAAACAGAAATATAGATCAATGGAACAGGATAGAAAGCCGAGAGATAAACCCACATACATATGGTCACCTTATCTTTGATAAAGGAGGCAGGAATGTACAGTGGAGAAAGGACAGCCTCTTCAATAAGTGGTGCTGGGAAAACTGGACAGGTACATGTAACAGTATGAGATTAGAACACTCCCTAATACCATACAGAAAAATAAGCTCAAAATGGATTAAAGACCTAAATGTAAGGGCAGAAACTATCAAACTCTTAGAGGAAAACATAGGCAGAACACTCTATGATATAAATCATAGCAAGATCCTTTTTGACCCACCTCCTAGAGAAATGGACATAAAAACAAAAATAAACAAATGGGACCTAATGAAACTTCAAAGCTTTTGCACAGCAAAGGAAACCATAAACAAGACCAAAAGACAACCCTCAGAATGGGAGAAAATATTTGCAAATGAAGCAACTGACAAAGGATTAATCTCCAAAATTTACAAGCAGCTCATGCAGCTCAATAACATAAAAACAAACAACCCAATCCAAAAATGGGCAGAAGACCTATATAGACATTTCTCCAAAGAAGATATACAGAGTGCCAACAAACACATGAAAGAATGCTCAACTTCATTAATCATTAGAGAAATGCAAATCAAAACTACAATGAGATATCATCTCACACCAGTCAGAATGGCCATCATCAAAAAATCTAGAAACAATAAATGCTGGAGAGGGTGTGGAGAAAAGGGAACACTCTTGCACTGCTGGTGGGAATGTGAATTGGTACAGCCACTATGGAGAACAGTAAGGAGGTTCCTTAAAAAACTACAAATAGAACTACCATATGACCAAGCAATCCCACTACTGGGCATATACCCTGAGAAAACCATAATTCAGAAAGAGTCATGTACCAAAATGTTCTTCGCACCTTTATTTACAATAGCCAGGAGATGGAAACAACCTAAGTGTCCATCATTGGATGAATCGATAAAGAAGATGTGGCACATATATACAATGGAATATTACTCAGCCATAAAAACAAATGAAATTGAGTTATTTCTAGTGAGGTGGAAGGAACCAGAGTCTGTCATACAGAGTGAAGTAAGTCAGAAAGAGAAAGACAAATATCGTATGCTAACACATATATGGAATCTAAGAAAAAAAATGTCATGAAGAACCTAGGGGTAAGACAGGAATAAAGACACAGACCTACTAGAGAATGGACTTGAGGATATGGGGAGGGGGAAGGGTAAGCTGTGACAAAGTGAGAGAGTGGCATGGACATATATACACTACCAAATATAAAATAGATAGCTAGTGGGAAGCTGCCGCATAGCACAGGGAGATCAGCTTGGTGCTTTGTGACCACCTAGAGGGGTGGGATAGGGAGGGTGGGAGGGAGGGAGACGCAAGAGGGAAGAGATATGGGAACATATGTATATGTATAACTGATTCACTTTGTTATGAAGCAGAAACTAACACACCATTGTAAAGCAATTATACTCCAATAGAGATGCAAAAAAATAAATAAAGAGTTTAAAATCAAAATAAATAAATAATTAATTAATTAAAATGCTGTTAAATAAATACCAGGATAACAGGAAGATGTATTGTGTAATGAGAATTATTGCCTTCTCGTTTGGTGAAGGTGGCTTGCAGCCATCACCTTTGTCCATGTGGCTGCCCTGCGAGCCACACTAGTACATGCTGCCCAAGCAGCCCCTACCCCATGGGCCTCCAAGTTTCTGTTTTCTCTTCCCCTCTGCAAGGCTGTTTTTGTGTGGCTTTGATTAACTCGGGACTATTATGGTGAGGAATTCTAATCATGTACAGGTCCCAGTATCCAGAGGGCTCAGTCTCTACAATAGTGCCAGGTATTTGGGCAACACAATCAATCAAGTAAGAATACTTCACTGAGCAAGAGTAACTGGAGCAGGTAAATGCATGACATCATCCCTGCTTTTACTGAGGCTCCCACTGAAATTCTTCTGCTGACCATGTACCGGACTCCTGATGCCAGCCATCCTTTTCCCAACCCAAACCATTGGTCAGATTGGAACTTTTACCACTCCTAGAAAAACAATTCAGGATCCCATCAAAGGATGCCACAACGCAGTCAGCCCAGGTAAGCAAAACATTCCACAACACTAGTTTCTCATCCATGGATGACAGAGCAGGATTCTGAGTCCCAAATGGATAAGGGACTAGAAAATATATCTTAAATAGTTCATGAGCCAACCAAATACAGTTCACCCACTCACAGATTTGTTTGGGTTTTGCCATTGTGGATACAAAATCTCATGTAACACTCGAGAGAAAAATAATGTGTGTTTATCAGAATATTGTTCAAAGTTATTCATCCCCATCACCTCCATGGAAAGAGTATGAATCCTTGCCCCTGGACTTGGCTTTGGCATGATGTTGTCAGTAACTGAGTGATATACCCTATCTTCTCCCCAGATGCAAAAACATCAGGTACTCACCATCATCGATTCCAGGCCAGCCCATGAAGTGAGCAGAAATCTGTTTCTCATCCTTCCCATACTCATTCTTGGCTACTAACTTGTAGTCCCCATTATTCATGTGAGTGGGATTATCCAGCTGGAGGCAGCCGTGGTACTCCGTGTGATTGGTAACATGGATTTTAGTACAGATGTATTTGGATTCATTCAAAATTGCCCCATTATAGAACCACTGAAGCGCTGGTTTGGGGTTGCCTTTCACAGTGAATGGAATGCACCAGTGGTGGTCTGAGGTTGGAGATTCGAGAAATGTGATAGTTGGAGCAACTAAATTGAAAAAGAGAGAGTTAATAGCATCAGAAAGCTCAGAATTCTCCCCATCTCCAGATCTCTGTGTCATCAATAGGGGATTTTTATTCAACCATTGTTTGGTTTAAGAAAACACATGACCCACAACTCTGGAATCCATCAATATTTTGTATCATCATCAAGGTTGATTTAACTTCTACAGAGAGCTTCAGAGAGACTCCTTTCCCTGCTCTGCTTAAAGCCCATGCATTGTAGTCATTTTCACATCTATTCAGTGTGAGAACCAACTCCAAACAGATCCCTGAGATTTCTGACAGTGGAAAGCGTTCATTTGAAGTTGACTTTGGTTTCTAATATATATGCCTTTGATACTAGGGAGATTAATCACCAAAACATTGAGGACTACTATTTTTACAGGACTTCACTAAATAATACAAATAACGACAAAACTGACTTTGCAAATCTTGCCTGAAGCCTTGATCTTGCATAACTTTTCTAAAACAAGTAAAACTGGTCAATGCAATGAATGTTGCTATCGATGTTGATTGACTATTATAAAGTCTGATAAACTGATAGTATTTTTCACCGATGGTCAATAGGAAACTCTCTTTAAAAGCACTACTTTTCATTACAGTACACCCATTTTTGCTGGAATTGGAGATATCAAAGTTTTGATCCTTTAAATGTCTGAGGTCCTATCTAAACCTGAACAAACAAACTAAAGATTATTTTAACCTGAAGTATAAAGCACTTTATTCTTAGGGGAAACAAACATTATCAAGTAGCATCTTTAAACAGAGTACTTATCCTGAGTGAAGCTATTTAAAATCCCTCATAATTGTTTATTTTTATGTGATCTGACTTTGATAATTATAAAATCAAGGACTGGAAGAGACCTTTGAGACCTAATAGCATCATTTTTCAGATGAAGAAACCCAAGTGCAATAAGGTTAAGTGACTTGGTCAAGGTTACTGAGTGAGGAAAATCTGGAACAGGAATCCAGATCTCCTAATACCTAATCCAGTAGCCCTTCCCCTCATGCACTGCTTCCTGGTTGTATATGTTCATCACACAAAGCGGGGGAGATCATAGCCTGCTAACAAATACACTCTGAGTGGGATCACTGCAAAGGATGTCTCAGTTGCTAATATTCTTTATCACTTATTCCTTCTACTTGTTATCTAAACTTTGATAGACAAGGCCAATTCTCAAGACCATGGAGACTACATAGATATTAACCTAAACTGAGAAAAATTTGAATTGGAGTGCCCTTACTTATAGGTCTGTGTCACAAACACAAGGACCATGATGGGGCAGGGACAATACTTACCTTCCTCCTACCAGCCCAGGTGCCCATGCCTAGGCCTCACTTTTTCCTGTCACCACGCTCAAATTAGCTTTATGTGAGGTGTTGACTTAAGGACATAAAGTTGGAAACTGGTTGCATGTGTTTGGGGATGACATTGACTTCAAGCTTCCATGTGGGTCAAAATGATGAGAAATTATGAGTCCAGGACCTTCTGGGCGTCGGGGTAGTATTGACAGTGACAAAAGGTTGGTGATTTCAATCATTCACTCCAACAATCACATACGGGATGTGTGTTATAAGTGAATGTCAACCAGTGTATCAAACCTTGTGCCTACATGTGTGTAATGCATATTCATACTTACACACATGCACACTCGTGTTTTTCTCATCCAAATCCTAATCCAAACAGAGTAAAACCTCGTTACTTTATACCATGGCAGCTCAGAATTTCCACTCATGTGAAGATTATGTATTTTTTACTGAATACATACACCGTTCACACTGAATGCAACATCTGGAATGTTAAGTTATATGTTGTGTTGCTTATGATACTGGAAAATAATGCACATATGCTTAAGAAACTTTAATATCGTATGTCTTCAGTAGAGAGAAATTTAAAACAGTTATAAAAGTTTTTTTGCAGGTGATAATAATTTTCAGTCATTTAAGTAGGACTCCTCCAATTCCCCACAGAAGCTTGATGTCAAATAAATGGGGTAATTTTTTTTTTTGTATCAACAGTATAATTAGGTGTTTGTGAATAGCCAGCTCAGTACTTTAGGTATCACAACTTTAAAGGTTCATATTGCTTTTACAGAGAAAAAAAATTTAGAAACTGGTTTATCAGAATTTAAACTACAACTTATTAACAAAAAGAGGATAACCAGCTCAAAATACGTTCTATCAAGACAAGACAGGGGAAGGCACAAGAGGACACGCTTAAAATCGGAGAAGAAGCTTAAAGATAACGCGTGAACAAGAGAGATTAGAAGAAATAGGACAAGTGAAAGGGGCTGATAATATTTCTTAATTAAGGATACACAAAACACTGCATGTACTTTTTTAATGCACTAAAGCAGCACCCAGAGTGCCCCAACCACAAATGTAGGTGTAGCCACAATCATCTGCTATTAAAAACACATGCCGATCTGATTACGTACAATGTACAGTGAGGTTGACAGAATCTTGATCTTCTCCTACAAGATTTTCTGCCACACAAGAAATTTGCTTTCCACTGTCATCAGATGAAATGTTAGTTATCCTTAAGGAGCCCTGTGTGTGGCTTGTTTCATTCTACAAATGAATTAACAGACAAACATAATCTTGGTTAGGACTGAAACCAAAGTAACAAGATTTGGGGTTTCTTCCCCTAACTGCAGAAAATCATCTATAACATTAGAAAAAAGTTTCTAGCCTAACTGGGCTTAGGCAAAGGAGTTAATCAGAAGCTATTCTATTTCTCTAGATTTCAATTATTTAATGTGTGAAAGTTGATTTAATCCTTGAATTCCTACCTACTTTCCTCCGAGGGAAAAGACCACAAGGAGAGTCACTCACCTTGCTCACAGTGACATAAAAAGCTTACTAGAGACCTACAGACTTTCCAATCTATGGAGTACAAATAACTAAAATGCAACCTGCATTAGTCTTTGTTAAATAAGAATAGATAGAAAGTAAATGCACAGCAAAAACTCATTGTAAATCTCTCTATGTGGCCCTATAAAATATTAAGTGATTTTCACTAGGTTAATACAATCTCAAGTTCTGAGACACTCTCATCTCTATGAACGCACAGTCAAACACAAGCCTTACCATATGCTTGGAAACCAGATTACCAACATCCCAGTACAAATTCGGAACTGGATCGCCTGCAACGCTACAAGTTAATGTGATAGACTTTCCCTCCTCCACAGTGAGGTTAGGTGCAGCCAAATTTGCTGATGGCAAACCTGTGCAGCAAGGAAAGTAAAGGAAGACATATACAGATAGTTAGATGCATTATCAAAATAACAGCAACAAGCTGAAAACTCTTTCTGCTTTAAACTCAATAATTATTTACTTTCTGAGAGTGATTTATGTTGATCTGAAAAGTTGCCAGATTGATGAGCTTTACGGATTTGATGTGAACTAAAAGATATGTGATGAGATCTGAAAATAAATTTTGCACACTTCTTAAAAATATCATTGCAGAGTAACCTTTTATTTTTAAAAACTCCACTAGTTTATAGAGCTATGTCTTCTAGCTCTTGTTCTGTTTTACTGTTATCAATCCAGTTGTTGCACATAAATAGTCATTTTATCTGTAGATCATCTTACTTTTCCCTCAGTTTCCTCTCTTCCATTTTTTATAGTCAAGGACAAAAGTGTGGGAGGCATCTACAATTTTTGCATAAATCCACTTTTTGCATTAAATAACTCATAAATCTAACTTACTACCAGAACTAGATTTTGAAAGAGACAAACTATGATTTTGAAATATAAGTTTAAAAATCAGACCTACATTTTGAAAGAGTCCAACTGTGGAAGTCAGTTTCAAAGCGTTTTTCAAAGACATGAAGCTTGAACCATAACAGCATTAGAATGTTTCAAAGCTATATAAATCATAGTTAAATATTATAGGTAAAATTGGTCACCCTATCTATGATATGATGAAAAAAGTTTTATGGATCGTTATTCCAATGAAAAGTTCTTTTTTGGAAAAACCTTGAGAAAGTATTTGTTACAGGATGAAATTCTGATGCTTATAAACATTTCTTAATATTTCAGGACAGCATCATTTTTATACTTTGATATTTCAAAAGCTGGCTCTTCTTTATTAATGCTATCACTTCATTAAACTATTACACCATTTGGAGGTTTATACTGTTTTTTTTGTTTGTTTGTTTGTTTGTTTTTGCGGTACGCGAGCCTCTCACTGCTGCGGCCTCTCCCGTTGCGGAGCACAGGCTCCGGACGCGCAGGCTCAGTGGCCATGGCTCACGGGCCCAGCCGCTCTGCGGCATGTGGGATCCTTCCGGACCGGGGCACAAACCCGTGTCCCCTGCATCAGCAGGCGGACTCCCAACCACTGCACCACCAGGGAGACCCTATACTGCTTTTAATCATAGTATTTTTAACATGAAGGTGGGTCTCAGAATACATCACGTCCTGCCAGTCAAGCAAGACCCTCCCTTGGTATCAGAAACTCTGCTTAGGACTATATTCACCCCAACAGCTGTGTTCCATGGAACTATGACCCTCAGGAGGAACCCAGAGGTCAGAAAAGGCAATTCATCTTCAACGGCCATTAAACTGCAATTAATCTGCCCACCTAGTGGTATCTGACCCGTCATCTTCACCATACTATGCACAAATCCTTCTCTTACAATGCAGTCCTTACTGACAAAGCCATTATTATTTATTACTGAAACTACACTATAGCAAGACTTATACAGTATATGTCTCATGGTATTCCCACCATTGATAGAGGACTTCCCAATAAGATCTGGCTTTCAGTGGCTGGTGTGACTTCTTCAGAGCCCTTCCTTCCTGCCAGCATCCAATAGAGAGCAATGTTATATATTTCACGGGGTTTCAAACAGCCCCCTAATACTCTGAGTTGAACAGGGCAATGAAGTGTATACAAATGATCAAGAGGCACTGCAGTTAACCGGAATGAACACTGGGTCAGGAGTCAGGAACCCTAGACCCTAAATCTGGAACATACTGTGTGACTTTGGGTGAGTCATTTCTCCTCTCAATGTGTTTTCTTCTCTGTAAAATTACACTGTTCAATTAGAAGATCTAGCTCTAAAATTTTCTAGCTCTAATATCTGATGACAACTTCCATGACAATTAAGCTTCCCAATGTAAGAAGCATGCCATGGCAAGATATAAGAAATGGGTTTATTTTTTTTTAAATCTCCTTGAAGCCAGTGGTATGATCTAGGTGACTTTTTCAAAATATGCATTTTTTTAATCAAAATACATAGTCACATAGTTTAAAAAGTCTATAATTCTACAAAACTTGTTATATAAAACACTCAAACTACCTCTAAGTTCAGGAACAAGAGAATGATGCCCACTCTAGCCACTTTTATTCAACATAGTATTGGAAGTCCTAGCCACAGCAACCAGTCAAGGAAAATAAATAAAATATATCCAAATTGAAAAAGAAGAAGTAGAACTGTCACTGTTTGAAGATGCATGATACTATATGTAGAAAATCCTAAAGATACCACCAAAAAACTACTAGAGCTCATCAATGAATCTGATAAAGTTGCAGGATACAAAATTACTACACAGAAATCTGTTGCATGTCTATACATTAACAATGAACTATCAGAAAAAGAAATTAAGAAAAAACTCCATTTACAATTGCATCAAAATAATAAAATACCTAAAAATAAATCTAACTAAGGAGGTAAAAAACCTGTACTTGGAAAATCATAAGACACTGGTGAAAGAAATTGAAGGCACCAGCAACAGATGGAAAGATATATTGTGCTCATGAATTTGAAGAATTAATATTGCTAAAATGACCATACTACCCAAGGTAATCTACAGATTCAGTGCAATCCCTATCAAATTACAAATGTTTTTTTCACAGAACTAGAACATATAATTCTAAAATCTGTATGGAAATACAAAGGACTCCAAATAGCCAAAATAATCTTGAGAAAGAAGAACAAAGCTGGAGGTATCATGCCGCCTGATTTCAAACTATACTACAAAGTTACAGTAATCAAAAGAGTATGGTACTGGCACCAAAATAGAAACATAGATCAATGGAACTGAATAGAGAGCCCAGGAATGAAGCCACACTTATATGAGCAGTTAATCTACTACAAAGGAGGCAAGAATATATAATGCAGTAAAGACAGCCACTTCAAAAAATGGTATTCAGAGAACTGGACAGCTACATGCAAAAGAATCAAAGCTGGACTACTTTCTCATACCACGAACAAAAATAAGTTCAAAATGGATTAAATATTTAAATGTAGGACCTGAAACCATAAAAATTCCAGAAGGAAGCAAAGGCAGTATACTCTTTGACATTGGTCTTAGTAATGGTTTTTTGGATACGTCTCCTCAGAAAAGTGGGGGAAAAGCAAAAATAAACAAATGTAACTGCAACCAACTTAAAAAACTTTTGCACAGCAAAGGAAACTATCAACAAAATGAAAAGGCTGCCTACTGAACAGGATAAATATTTGCAAACTATATATCTGATAAGGAGTTAGTACGCAAAGTATACAAAGAACTCATTCAACTCCACATTAAAAAAAATCAATTAAAAAATGGG
Source organism: Globicephala melas (assembly GCF_963455315.2). NCBI lineage: Eukaryota > Metazoa > Chordata > Mammalia > Artiodactyla > Delphinidae > Globicephala > Globicephala melas. The sequence goes on along the minus strand of NC_083319.1, from coordinate 83,099,220 downwards.
CAGAGGATCTAAATAAACATTTTTCCAAAGAAGACATACAGATAGCCAGCAGGCACGTGAAAAGTGGCTCAACATCACTAATCATCAGGGTGCAAACCAAAACACCCTGAGATATCACCTCACACCTTTCAAAATGGCTATTATCAAAAAGACAACAAACAACAAGTGCTGGCAAGGATGTGGAGAAAAGGGAACCCTCATGCATTGGTGGTGGGAATGTAAATTGGTGCAGTCATTATGGAAAACAGTATGGAGATTCCTCAAAAAATTAAAAATAGAACTACATATTATCCAGCAACTCCACTCCTGGGTATTTATCCAAAGAAAACAAAAACACTAATCAGAAAAAATACCTGCACTCCCATGTTCATTTCAGCCTTATTTACAATAGCCAAGATATGGAAGAAACCTAAGTTCCCATCAGTGGATGAATGGATAAAGAAGATGTGGTGTATATATTCAGTGGAATATTAGCCATAAAAAAGAATGAAATCTTGCCATTTGCAACAACATGGATGGACCTAGAGAGTATTATGCTAAATGAAATAAGCAGACAGAGAAAGACAAATACCATATTTCACTTATAGGGGGAATCTAAAAACCAAAACAAATTAACAAACATAACAAAACAGAAACAGAGTTACAGGTACAGAGATCAATCAGGTAGTTGCCAGAGGGGAGAGGGGTGGAGGGAGGAAAGAAATGAGTGAGGGAGATTAAGAGATACAAACTTCCAGTTGCGAAATACACACAGGTATGAAATGTATAGCGAGGAATATAGTCAATAACTATGTAATATCTTTGTACGGTGACATATCATAACTAGGCTTAGCATGGTGATCATTTTGAAATGTACAGAATACCGAATCACTATGTTGTGTACCTGAAACTGAGTGTTGTAGGTCAGTTATACTTCAAAAACAAACAAACAAACAAGCAAACTCATAGAAAAAGAGATCAGATTTGTTGCTACCAGAGGTTGGGGGGTGGGTGGAAGGAGAGGAAGTTAGATGAAGGTAGTCAAAAGGTTCAGACTTCCAGTTATAAGTAAATATTAGAGATATAATGTACAACACAGGGAAAACTTTTTTCCGTTTCTTTAATTTTGAATCAATATGAGATGATGGATATTCACTAAACCTATTGTGATAATTTCATGATGTATGTAAGTCAAATCATTATGCTATACACCTTAAACTTATACAGTACTGTATGTCAGTTATATATCAATAAAACTGAGAAAATATAAAAACAACTACAAACTCAGGGGAAAAAAAGAAACAAAAATATTCAAACTACTATGTGAGAAATAGTACCCATGTGGCACTATTTCCTATTCCCAGAAGCACTCATTTCACCTCTTTTAACTTCTTTGGGTATTGATCTCTATATCACTAAATATCATGTTTATATTGCTACTTCTTGTTTTTTCTGTTTTAACATTATCTACTGACCTCTCACCCTGGAAGGTGAGAACTAGGCTCATGTTCACACAGAAAGCCAGCTCTCCCCACATGCCCATACCACACTCACACTATTCTGTCTTCATATCTTACCATCTGCTAAGAAGTTTTTTGTTTTTTTGTTTTTATTGTGGTACGCAGGCCTCTCACTGTTGTGGCCTCTCCCGTTGCGGAGCACAGGCTCCGGACGCGCAGGCTCAGCGGCCACGGCTCACGGGCCCAGCCGCTCCGCAGCATGTGTGATCTTTCCGGACCGGGGCACGGACCCGTGTCCCCTGCATCGGCAGGCAGACTCTCAACCACTGCACCACCAGGGAAGCCCGCTATGAAGTTTTGTTGTCTAAATGTACAATAAAGTTTACTATAAATACATAAACTCTACAGACAGCTGAACCATTGTGTGTAATAGTTATCATATTTTATCAAATTTAAGACAGCTTTAATTATAGGACACAACACTGTGATATGCACCACGATGAAAGGGAAAAAAAAATGATGCCAATTCAACTACGCTGTAATGCTTTCTCTCACCACTTAGCTCTCCTATTATTTGGAGGCTGGACCTTCTGGGTGGCCTATCTTTTTCAATCTTTTCTCTCCTATTTTCCATCTTTTTGTCTATTTGCTCTATTTCTGTCATACTTTTAGTTTTTCCAAGGCTTTTTGTTGTTGTTCCTGAATGGTCTTCTATTTTTTTAACACCATGTGTTTGTTTCACGGATGCAATATCTCTGTTGATCTCTAATATCTATGAAATATTAATTATAATTTCTTGTGAATTTTTCTTCTGTCTATATCAACTTTGTTTCTGCAATTTTTTTTTCTCTCTGTTTTGTGGTTTTCTTTCATATTATAAACTTTTCTCAAACAGTTGGTGATCCTTGACTGTTCATTAATTTTTTTTTAATGTAGATTTTATTTTATTTATTTATTTATGTGGTTGCTCTGGGTCTTAGTTGCAGCAGGTGGGCTCCTTATTTGGGGGTCGCTGGATCCTTAGTTGTGGCATGCAAACTCTTAGTTGCGGCATGCCTGTGGGATCTAGTTCCCTGACCAGGGATCGAACCCAGGCTCCCTGCATTGGGAGCGCAGAGTGTTAACCACTCCGCCACCAGGGAAGTCCCTGTTCTTTCATCTTTAAGAATGGGGTAATAGAAGCATTGCACATTTATTAACTGTCAGCATCACTAGGGCAGTATTACTGGCCTCTGTAATGGGTACCACCTGATGTCAGTATCATTAACTCCTTCTGGGGATGGGATTGATCAAATTATTCAGATAATTCTCTTGCAGTGTACTGTTTGGAAGAGGAAGAGGCTGGAAACACAGGTTTTCCTGGCTATCAGAACGCAGAACGCTCCTATGAAACTTTTTGACGAAATGACATAAAGTAAAGAAGTAATTACCTCAGGACACCTCCTTCTAACAGATGCACAGAATAAATCAAAATAAAGCACAGATTCTCACAGACACAGTCAAAGCTATGGCGGCGTGATGATGAGATGCTGAGTGTAGCTCCCAGGAAGGAGCTTAGTGGTGCCCCCTCCCTGCTTGGGATGTGCGCTGCCTCTAAAGAGCTCCATGTAAAACAAATGCTGAATGCTATTTTTGCTTTTCACCTTTTTTAGGAGAAGCAAAAATCCTCTTCCGATTACGTTCAGAAAAGCGAAGTGGTGTAAAGAAAACTTCCAAAAATTGGAGGATACCTGTGTCAAAACTCAGTTGTCTGTAAATCCATCATCCTCTCTATGTCTCTCACAGCCTCAGCTCTACCTGGAATTCCTCTGGGCCTTTGTTTTATCCTCTTTAGAGAACAAACTTCCAGTTTTTACACCTGAGATGTATGGAACAAAAATCTTTCAACCACTCTCCTGTGTTTGGTGTTACCTGTTCTCTCACTTCCTGAGCCTTGCAGTAGTTCTGCAATATACACCAAGCTCTCCTCTTGGCTTTCCCCATTGTCCACTTGGTAACCAGCATTCTCAGCCTTTAAGTCAGTCACTACTCATCCATCTACTTTCCAATGGCAACTGCAGAAACACAAAGCTGTGTTGACTCCTCTCCCATTCTCTTGTATTTATAGATTTATCTGGCTGAATCTGGAGAAACCATGGAGCCAGGGCTTGCCATGGTGCTTGCTCTTGAGGTATGAGCTCCCCCACCAGCAGACTCCACCAATGGATCTTGGTGACACCCTTCCTGGCACCTCGAATATAAACCGATGGTGTAAACTTCCACCTTGTATAAATGTATCTAAAAGTGTGGAAATTCTAAGAAGAAAAGAAGTTAAAATAAAGAGAGTCTCAGCAGAGAATGCTATGCTATAATCTTAATCTCCCCTGTAAAATCTAATGTCGTTTATTTTTTCCTTCAAGCCTAAATTTACATGATTAATATCTCTAAAAATGTCTGCTTAATTATAGTACTAGCAATAACATCTATAGGGCATTCACTGAACCAGAAACTCCTGTCTAGTACTTTACATTTTTGTTTCATTTAATTTAATCCTTACAACCAAGCTTGAAGTTAAGTATTTATCTTCATTTAATTAATAAAGAATGTGAGTTTTGGAAAAGTCCAATACATCTTCCAAAGTTGCCCAACTACCTAGGAATTGAACTCAAAGATCCAGATGTTCACCACTACAATAGACTACCCTTCCCAGACTGTAATATCCATTTTAGCACAGACTATAAATACCAATACATATCCATAATCTAGGAATTTGGTTCATTAAAAAAATAATTACGTGTCTATCTGTGAGAGAAGAGTGAGTCTCCTTTATTTATAGAGAAATTGTATCACCCCGTCATAGCAGTTTCCAAAGGAATCTGTGCAAAATTGGCCAAGTCTAGATCTTTTAAATGTAAAGTCTTCCACAAATGAGTAAGCATCTGACTCACGTTAATTCTACAGCATTAATAGGCTGGCCAAAGATTCAATAATGGAAAAAACAATCTGTACTTGAAATACCACTTGAGGTTTAATTAGCACAATAAAAATGAATTGGGAAGCATGAATAGCCAAGGCAGGATAAACCATGTGCCAGGCACTACTTCCTGGCTTAATAAGATTTGAAATCAGCACAAGTACAGAGCAAAGCTCAGCAATGTCTCCAAGAGCTTCTATGGTAATGGGATCCTGACTTAAGTATCAGGGCTGTCCTCCTTTACACGCCGGGAAACCTCGCTGGAGATCAGAGAAGACCAGCTGCCCGGACAGACAGACACCTCTGAGGCATGGAAGAGCCCAGTAAAGGATGCAGCTGATCAGTGTATTGGTTAAGGCCCTAGACAGACAGATGTGGGTTAAAGCCAACCCCTACTCATTAGATGTTTACTCATGATGCTTGGTAAGCTTTCATTTCTTCAACTGGAAATAAGGATACTAATGACATCTACTTTCTAGAGCTTTTAGGATGCCTAATAAGATAATATGGAAAATATTTCAGATGAGGTCTAGTGCATATTAAGTCCTTAATAAACGTTAGCTATTAATGTTATTACCAATATCAATATGGATATTTAGCTTTAAATATATTTTACATCTGAATTTATACATGTGTATATCTGATATTCTGTCAAATTACTTCAAGTAAAAATAGCAAAGCCATAACATGATATCACAAAGAAATGGTATGTACTCAAACAACCTTGAGGACCATAAGATCAATGGAAGTTACATGGTTCTTTTCGAGCAGGAATTCTTAGAGCTTTTAATATAGTAATGTGCACAGTGAACGTCCAGAGTTACAGAATTTTCTATATTTTTTTCTTTAACCTTGGGTTTTTCTTTTTCCTACACAGAGCATCTCAAGGAATTAGAGTTGCACAGAACATAGAGTGGGGAAAGTTTGGTGGACTAGATGATTGCTCAGGCTCCTGTCAGGTGTAAGAATAATAGTTGTACAAGCAAAAACCCAACGAATAGTCCAACACCCATTGTCTAAACCCTTGCTACTCAAAGTGTGATCTATGGAACAAGGGGGTTGTTAGAATGTGGACTCTCAGGCCCCAACCCAGACCTGCTGGAAAAGAAGCAATATTTTTAACAAGATCTGCTGGTGATTCATATGCACATTAAAGTTTGGGAAGCCCTGGTCTAAAGACAGTCAGCCTTTTCACTGAATGATTGATGATTTTCTGCTGAGGTCTACTGGCTGGTATGTCCTTTCCAACCATACTCAGGTGAACAGCCACTGACACTGCGCCATCCACTGGTGCACACTTCTTGAAAGTTGACCATATTGACTAGGCCCTTTGATCACTAATTCAAAGTATGCACGTTCTCACTTCCTAATAATTGAGGAAAACTAACCTCTAAACTTTTTGAAATATTAACTTGGCTTTGCAATAAATGAGATGGGTCAAGTTAGGGTTTTATTTTTCAATATCCACCTGTAGGCCTGAGTTGTGTTCTTTTTCACCTCATTTTAGTAAGCCTAAGCTCTGTTCATTTCTTATTGGATCATCACTCCATGGGTATAAAAATATTCAAGTAAATTATGATTTTTGTCAGCTCTCTGTCTTCTCTCCACTCACTTTCTCTCTTCTTGGGAAGAAATATCTTCCCATTTTTGTGTCCCCTAAACATACATATTTCACAACCAGGAATGAAGCCAGAATGAGCCTGACCTATTTAGAAGTGGCTGCCTTACACCTGGTTGCAAAAATGACAGAAAATTAGCAAAGTGACTTTCCCAGCTCAAATGGGAAACTGTGCTTCTAGGCTTGTGTGAGCCATGTCATGACAGTGACAGCAACCACAAAACTTCTAAACACAAAAATCTGAATAGCAGCTGACAGGTTAGAAAACCTGCTTTATTTGCCTTTCTAAAAAGACAAAGAAAAGCACTGGTCCACTGTGTGGCTTGCTGTGTTTTAGTGGGTAAAACCTGATCTCTAATAAAAGGAAGCAAAGCAGTAAACTAGACTTTGTATTTGCTTTTCAGAAAAAAAAAAAAAAATCAATCCAGCTAAGATGCTAGGAAAACAATGTTTTTTACCAATCTAATTTATACATGGAGTATTAATACAGCATTTCATTTTAATCTTCTGTGAATGCTAACAAAATAGAATTACTATCCTATTTTCCTAGTTTAAAACAAAAGAAGGAGTATGTACAAATATGCTAAACAGACATGCATACTACAAATTATAGTGGAAACCAAAAGTAAATCTTAAAAATAAATCATTCAAATCAGTTTACCTCAAGGAAACAGGCCTCTCCTCCTGGGCACCTGTGAACCGACCTTTCCCAACATAAATAATATTTTGTCAATGTGTTGTAAGGAGGCTCTACACTAAAAGTTTGAAGGTTGGAAAAATGGAAAATTGAAATTGTCATTATAAATAAAGAAACCAAAGGCAAAGCTGATTTCAATCCATGGGACCATTAAGAGTGTTTTATATAGTAACTACACTCAACCCTCAACTGAATTACCATCTTATCTTCACTGTGGGGCTAGCATGTTCTACGGTAGCTAGTTACCAGTAAAATGGGTTGAGGGATTGTTTTGATTTGACCCAAAAGAATACTGCCTTTTAAATATATTTGTTGTCTGCTTAGAACAGAGCATATCATCCACTATTAACACTTCCTGAAGAAACTCTCTTCCAGAGATTTAAATCATAATTATAGTACAAAAAAATTAAAGTATAAAGTACACTGTTCTTTAATAATGCCATCCAGCCAGGGGAAAAGATTGAAAGGTTTGTACTGCAAACCTAACTACTGAAGATCAAACAAATGTACAGGAATTGAGTACAAGAATTTAGAATATACAATGTTATAAATAATGTCATTGAAAAACACTAAAAGAAGTAGCAGGAACACTTTTATCTGGAGTGATAAATCAGCACAATCTGGAAAAATAACTATTCTTCACTAACACTTGTGTAATTCAGTTTCTGTCTTCAGAACCACTGCTCATAGCACCCCTTTTTTTCTGATTAATGTGGAAATTTTACATGAATATGTTTTGTTGCCTGGTAATTAACAAAGTTTTTCTAAGGTTAAAAAGGACCTGGTGGAGAAACAGACCACAACATGTTTCACAGCATGAATAAATTTACAGTAATTCACAGCAGGAGGGGCTGTTAGAAAAATATTGTGAGACATTTTGACTGTGCTGTTAATGGGATCGGGAATGGCACAGCTAAACTTCCCAGCCCTGCCTACCATGCTCGCTCAATCGCTAACGGCAGAGGAAAAAGAAAGGAGATTCTTTCAAAATGCAATGATGACAGACATTTCAAAGGGAACTACGAAGTGCTAAAATACGGAATAATTTGGCTAGAATAATATAAATGTTTCAGTTATTTTTACTTAACTGAAATATCTGCACCATTATATCAAAAATCTGTTTCAATCTGATCATTAATATGATGTGGATCATGCATTTATTAATTGATCAATTCAGCAAACATTAATCAAATGACTGTTATGTTCAGGGGATACATCAGGCACCATGGAGGAGACATTTTTGCTTATAAAATGTAGAGAATTTGTTCATCATATAATGCTTACATGATGAAATACTAAAAGAGGTATTTTTTAAAGAAAGCCCACCTCATAAAGGAATGAAATCCCAATAGCTCTTTTTTATGGAAATTAAAATATTACCAGTTGCAAACCAAATACAATGGCCGTAGTTACTGGCAAATTGTTGGGTTTACAGTGATGAAATACACAAGACCATACTCTTATGAGTTACTTTTTGAGTTAGCTAACAAGCTTCATAAAGAAAAAAAAAAAGAAAAAAGTGGAAGTACGATGACCTCCGTGAAACTGTGACTTAAACACAACAGGTATATTTTAAAAGTCTGCTGAGGGTGAGACCTAAAAGAAAAGCCAACTGACCATGAATTCATGTTTTAAACAAGACATCTAACTTGAAGACTTGGGGATATTATCCAACTTCTCCAACATGGAATTTCAGAGACAGAATTTAAATTCAACAATGTAGCATAATTTACTGCTCAATCTGCCTAACTTCTCTTAAAGAACCAAAGTTGGGAAACCATCAAGAGGAAAATTAATACATGACTAAGACCCAAACTGAAGGCTCCCCCTCTCATCTCAAATCTCTAGAAATTAGGTTCATTTTTTTAAAAATCCAGAACCACGTTGGAAAATCAGAAGGTATAACTGTTGGTGGATAAGAACAATGAGAAACTCCTGAACAAGAGAAAGTGGGGAAATTAAATGAAAGAAAAACAGCACAGTTCCCAACAGACACATGAGTATGTGCCACACAAAACAGGGAAGCTGCTGGGCTGACCTGAGACTAGGGGTGGACGGCAGGGCAGAGTGGGGCCTCCCCTCCACTAAGCCACGGGGTCACTGGTTAAGAAAACAAGTAGAAGCACACAGGAATAAACTCTCCACATCCTACCTTTGCCCTCCCACCTCAGGCACAGCATCCAACAACTGCTGCAGCTGCCCCCAAGTAGAAGCAATGAGTGTGGGAAGTTTACAGGAGAAAGTCAGTCATGCTAGGTACCCTAGAGATATGGTGAACCCCAGTATGGAAAAGCGTATTTCAGTCACTAAAAAAAAAAAAGTCACTAGAGATTTCAGAAATTAAAAATCAATTGGCAGAAGGGAAAATTCAGTAGCTGGAGAAATAGCTGAAGGGCAAAGTAGTGAGTAAACAATTCTCCCATTATGCAGCACAAAAGGACAAGCAGATGGAAAGTATTACAGGAAGGGTGAGAGGTATGGAGAGAGGAGCCTGAAGTGTAAATAACCATCTAAATAAATTAGAAAATTCTTCCAGAACTGAAGATGTGAACACTCATATTGAAAAGGTTCACTGCATGTCAAACAAAATAAAATTTTAAGCATGCACACATGCCTAGTTACAGTGTAGTAAAATTTAAGAATAACATGGATAAGAAGAAAATCCTAAAAGCTTCTAGAGAAAAAGAAAAGCATAGGTTACCTATCAAGAAATAAGCATCAGACTGGCCTCGGGCTTCTCATCAGCAACAATGAACACACAGAGAACGTGGTATAATATCTGCAAAATTCTAAGAGGAAGTTATCTGGAGTCTAGAATTTTACACTCAGCCAATTCCAATGAGAAGAAAAAATACAGGCTGCTTTTGCACTGGGCAAGAACGTGAATTTTATTTTTTTAATTTCTCTGAAAGAAATATTAGAAGATATACTCCAGCAAAAAGAAAAACCACTCCAAGAGGAAGTAGTGGAATACAAAAATCAATGATATAAAAAGAAACAGTAAATCCTCAAAAACATCAAGTAACAGTCTAAAAATAAAATCTCATTACTTGAATTAGCTCTATGTGTGTTAAATAAATTTAATTAATTAATTTTAAAAAGTAAATAAATAAAAAATAAAATCTCAGATGATAACAATCAGAGAAGGGAGGAGAAAGTAAAGGGAAGCAAAAGTATCTTTTTTAATCTTGTTGGGGGTTCTTTCTAGATACTTACAGAAAATATGTTTAAATATGTGTGGTAAATATTTTGGCACTGGGCTTCCCTGGTGGCACAGTGGTTGAGAACCTGCCTGCTAATGCAGGGGACACGGGTTCGAGCCCTGGTCTGGGAGGATCCCACATGCTGCGGAGCAACTAGTCCCGTGAGCCACAACTACTGAGCCTGCGCGTCTGGAGCCTGTGCTCCGCAACGAGAGGCCGCGATAGTGAGAGGCCCATGCACTGCAATGAAGAGTGGCCCCTGCTTGCCACAACTAGAGATAGCTCTCGCACAGAAACGAAGACCCAACACAGCAAAAATAAAAATAAAATTAGTAAAATCCTACCCCCAACATCTTCTTAAAAAAAAAATTTTGGCACTGTGTATTTACAAACAGAGAAACATAATTTATAACTTTCGAAAAATTAAGAAAAAATAAAACAAAGAACACTGTCAGTGGAAGAAAAGGAAGGAAAAGGAATAAACTTGTAGAAAAATAGACAAAAGGTATAAATAGGCCATTCAAGGAAGAATAATCACAATGTCTAATAAACATAGAAGATACTCAATAGCAACCAGGAAAGTGCAAACTAAAAAGCAATGACATACCATGTTTTAGAGATACAAAAAATAAGAAGTTGGCTAATATCAAGGTATACTTTGCTGGGGTGGCTATAAATTGGTACAACCACTTTTTAATGTGCAAACCATATTAACCAAAAATTCTGCTTCCCGCTATGTACTCTAGAAAAATCTTTGCATCTGTATGTATGTACAAAGATCATGTATAAGGAGGCTGGTTGAAACACTTTTGTAGTAAAATGGGAAATGCCCATCAATATGGAAGATTTAACATAATCAAGATATATTCTAGGGCTTCCCTGGTGGCACAGTGGTTGAGAGTCCGCCTGCCAATGCAGGGGACACGGGTTCGTGCCCAGGTCTGGGGGGATCCCACATGCCGCGGAGCGGCTGGACCCGGGAGCCATGGCTGCTGAGCCTGCGCGTCTGGAGCCTGTGCTCCGCAACGGGAAAGGCCACAGCAGTGAGAGGCCCGCGTACCGCAAAAAAAAAAAAAAAAAAAAAAAAAGATATATTCTACCGTGAATAACACACAATGATTAAAAAGATAGGATAGATCGATGGCTTCTGACCTGAAATGGTCACAAACAAGTAAAGATAAGCTTTATGTGTAAATGTAGAAAATATTTTTGCAACAAAATGTATCAATAGTATGTGTGCAATTATAAATAAGTAAAAAACACTGGGAAAGAAAATAAAAATTAGCAGAGAAAGAACAAGGCAGTTTAAGAACACAAAAAAGTAAGTCTATCAGTTCACCTTTTCTAATGTTGCTTTCTGAAAAGCATTGCTGACCCTGAAATTACCATAAATGTAATCATTCAATCCTAATCAATCAAACACATGCCCTCTGACAGTGGATTCAAAGCCTCACTCTCATACACACAATTCATTGACAAATTCGTAGGAAACAAATTTTAAAACACTGAAAATTGACAAAGTAGTCAGGAAAAATTAGAACCAGCTCACTCCTACCCCTCCCCTGCTCCAGTCACAGCGGTCTATCAACAGCACATTAGGTGGGTACATTACAGGAATGCTGTCAAGACAATATGGCCAAAAATTAAAATTAAAAAAAAAAAGAGAATTGGTTTCAGGCAAGGGCAAAGCAGACGTCTATTAAGAGGCCTTTTGTGAAATCAGAGCAGGAGTCAGATGCTTTCTCTTTTTTCCTCTCAGTGGTTGCTGAAACAATGTGGCCACACAGCCATGGGGATCTGGGAGCTGGCCAAGCAGCCAGGTGACTCAACATTGAATTTCTTGTCCCTCTGGGCAATTTCTCTCAGCGGTACAAATTTATACCAGAACAGAGAACAGTTATCCTCTTATCAATCAGGAAAAGATAGATATTAAAAAAATTTTTTAATACTGGCTAATAATGAAAGTCAAGGGAAGCTGACAAGGGAACAAAGCTTAATTCCCCCATTATGAAACCAAAGGGCTCTCGTTACAACAAAAATCTGTGGGAAGAGTAACTGCTGTCTTCTAAGACCCTGCAGGGGAAGAAACAAACACTTAACACTCCTTTATTACACTCTCATTAAAAATGAGCAGGAGCTAGGGGGGCTTCCCTGGTGGCGCAGTGGTTGAGAGTCCACCTGCCGATGCAGGGGACACGGGTTCATGCCCCGGTCCGGGAAGATCCCACATGCCGCGGAGCGGCTGCGCCCATGAACCGTGGCCGCTGAGCCTGCACATCCGGAGCCTGTTACTCCGCAACGGGAGAGGCCACAACAGTGAGAGGCCCACGTACCGCAAAAAAAAAAAAAAAAAAAGAGCAGCAGCTATATTTTCCTTAAATAAAAATTGACTCCAAACAACAGGATCCTCTGAAAACAAAGACCTGGAAGTTTATGGTTAATATACAGATTCCTCTCGGGCAAGAACCAGGTGCTATGTGGCTTTCTGCTGTGTCACCAGCCACTAGGCGAGAAGATCACATTTAATTGTTAACTGATTAACTGGTTGACTGATTAAAATTTCAACTCAGGAATAATATGCATATGTGGGTACTGCAGAGGCATGTCCCAAGAGCCCTTAGCAGTAAAATCCTAACCAGAACACTTGGATTTTCCCTTCTTGTAAACACATTGGCATTCACAGAGCTGTAATTTTATCATATGATGCCCTTTTAAATTCTGGAGATTGTAAACCCAGAAATGGGGGAAAGCAAGTCAAAGGGCGGATTTGTGGTGCCCCATCAAGATACACTGACATCCGGCAACAAGACAAGTGTAAGGGAATGTTCTGGATTGAGCTGCATGTTCTTGTGCTGCCAGGACACTTGATCCCCCTGAGATCCTTCCTCTGCATGGCCTAGGTGCCAACCAAGTATATCTGTGGCCAGTGAAGTACCACACTCTCAGCCAGTACTTTTTGGATGAATAGTTGGATGGATGAACAAACGAACAAAGAAACAAAGGAATAAACAGTGTATTTTTTTTCTCTGTGCACTTTAAAGTCAACCATTCAGAATTAATATTCTACTGGCAAAGAACACTCAGCAAAGTTTCTCCCAGCTGATTTCTCTACACTGCACATGAAAGTGGCCCAACTCAGTGGAGCTATCAACAGCATACATATAAAATCCAGGTAGTGGTAACCTTCCCAGACTCTCTACCACACCCAGGGAATTAGAATAATTAATAGCAAGTAGAACTTATTGATTTAAAAGTAAATTACCACAATGGGATATCTGCAGGTTTGCCAGGGAAATATTCTTGCTGTTTTCATCGAGGCAGTACAAGTCCTGAGTTTCTGGACTGGGTTTAGTCTCCTGAAGAGTCTTAATCCACATAATGTCGCAGGAGCATGTAAATGGGTTGCCCACCAGGATCCTACATGGAACAAAAATGAAATCCAGTCAGCCTTCTCTTTTTCAGTTTTAGCTACAGAAGTGTTTACGAAGCACTAACAGCATTATGAATTTCTTCTAGCCGGCTATCTTTGGAAGTCACACCCATCTTTATAGCATAACGGTACTTATTATTCATTCATTTATCTGATACTTACTGATATTCTGCTATGTGCAAACACCCCTGTAGAGGCTAAAGGATGCAAAGTGATGTGAGACCTTTCGGACCCATAGGGAAACAAGGTAGGAACAGAAATAACTATAATATAGGATAGAAAAAGATGTCTCAAAAGATGGGGGAAAATAAGATACCGTAACAAATTTATCACAGATATTATACAGTTATGAAGATCTTAAGTGAAGAAGCCAACGTTAAGTTTTCGGGAACACTAACATACTTATGTCTAACCAGGCTAGAGATTCAAGTGTTATCACTTAATAAGTTCGAACTTCAGTAGAGTGCAGAGCAATTTCATCTGAATTGAAAACGAGACTGTGAATACAAGGCTAAGACTAAAGTGTGAGAGCCAGGAGGGTGCACTCCCAGCTTTCCAAATGATGCAACCACAGTTCAGTTTGACTGATGCAAGAAAGCTGGAGTGAATGTGAGAGACAGAACCTGGAAGGGAGCTCTTAGACCTCCTTCACACACACACACACACACACACACACACACACACACACACACACACACACACACGCACGCCAAGCTCAGGGTTTCCGAGAGCAAGTGCAACCAAGGTCCAGACTGAGCTACTTAGCCCATTGTGGGAGGGTCTGCAAAGAGAAAGTCACTATTCAGCCATGCTGCCTGGACTCCTGTGGCCTGTGATTGGTCAAGGAGGAAGTAGTCAAGAGGAAAATAAAAACCACAAGAAAAAAAAAAATCTTTAAATGCTTATTTATAACACTCAGTGGCCTGTTTAAAATGACTTCCATTTATGGCAATGAGCCTTTAAATGAGGCCATTTAAAATCATTACATAGGCTCTGCCTGGCATTAACCACAATACTTAAGATTTCCATGAGGACAGGACCTGGGCTTTGCAACATCATTTACTCCTGTGGTTTTCTGGTTGGGTTCTAACAATCTCAGGGAATCCCTGGAGACTTTTCCAGGAGTTTCCTTGGAGAAAATGTGGTCCTGGCAGACTCGTTTAATTTGTGTCTGCTTGATTGCCTCCAAATATCCCTCCAAGACCAAAATAAGAGTTGAGACTACTAGGTATGGAATATAATGCAGATGATATCCACAATGTTTAAACCCCAACTAATCCAAGAGGTTTCCTGGTGTTCTGAGTCCATGAAAAACTAAGAAATCTTTTTTGAAAGCAGGTACGACTGAATCCACAGAAGAGATAAAGAAGCAAAGGGATCTTGAGCTACAAAGACAGCAACGTTCGTCTGACCACACGGCACGGGCAGACAGCTGGCTTCTTCCTCTCACACACTGTACAAACTCCTTTCGCAGCGACTGTTAGAGCGTGTTGTACTTAATTTGTTCAGGCTTCTACCGCTCCCCCTGGATAGCAGAGTCCTGGAGTACAGATACCGTTCTCCTTATATCCCTATGGCCTAGTGCCATGTTAGTTTGATTTGCAACAGATACACAATTAACATTTGTGGAATGAATTAATTAAATATGCTGCAGGGGTGGTATTGAGACATGTGAATTTGAAATCAGAACTCTAATTTTTAACCCATCAAGAAAATTCTCTGCAATGATGCTCAAAATTTTTACACTGAGTAGCCTACTTTATTGCACATAACTTCCTTAAGTTTTTTATGCGTATCCCTGGGTTAGAAAGCCAGCGCTTCAACTCCCTGAATTAAGTCTCTCCCAAAAGAATTGCCACCATGTAACTCTCATGACTACCTATTAACTTGTTATCGCACTACTAGTGGCATCTTCTAATCTGCACGATTTCCTTGTGAATAGGGGTGGACCCTACAACTCAGGCAACAGATAGTTTTAGCAAAAGCTATTGCCTGGTATTCAAAGGCCTTGTCCATCTGGGCCCACCTCTGACACACAGAGCCTGTGCTTTAAGGTTCTTTGGGTACCTGACCCATAGGAATGTCAACAGTTTATATTTGCTTCACGGTGATAACACAAGAATTAAGCACACTTGGAAATGCTGGCTATTAGTAATCGATACATTTCAATATCTTCCCTATCATTTTTCAGCAAAGGGGATTTGGGGATAAGGATAAATCCTGAATGCAGTGGCAGACCTAGAAGGAAATCTCACAAGGATGGTCGGGTAGGGAGAGGACTGCCTCTCCCCAAATGTTCACTAAGGGAGCGCAGGCACTGTCGTCGGGGTATAAACTGACGAGTTTTGCCCATTGCTGTTTCTCCTTGAATGAGTTTGCTTTCCATTAGTGCCTGGACAGAACAAGGACCAAACAGATGCTATGAGACATGTTGCCGCCTTTTTCACACAAAACCCTCATCTTTTTCTCATTTTCCCTCCTTTAGAAAACAAGTCTTTTATGTAAAAACAACATTTAAACTCATTATAAATGATATATTACTACTGAGATTTCTTTTCTTTCTTTTTTTTTTTTTTTACTGCTGAATCATGTTTTCATGGAGGAATAAAAGAACAAATGACCAAAATTTAAGAAGTCATTTTTCATGAGTTTTGATATAAAAATAGACCTGCAGCATCACTTATTTTAAAAAATACGTGATTACACTTTCCTTTGGAAATTTTTTCCCCAAATGCCATACAAAATCATTACTTACAGCTCAGACAAGTCAAGGTGACGAAAATGTTTCCTAGACAATACCGTCAGTTTATTTCTGGTAAAATTGCTGAAAGGAATCAAAAACATTAAATGTGAATTACAAGTGTACATTTCAGGAATAAAGTATTCAAATAGAGGTTTTTTCAAAATGTAATTTTATGTGATCATGGTTCATGCCGTACTTTAGATCCAGTAATCTCTTCCTTTCACCTAGAGTAATACCTTAGTTTTCCCTGCCTCTCCTATAATTCTTGCTTGAGAGTGGGGTTGAGGGGGCCTAATTTTCGTAATGGTTATTTTGAATCTCTTTTTTACCCAAAATTTTCTTTTTCATATTCAGAGCCAAGTTATATACCTCCTAGAGATATCTGATCTACTGAACAATTAATAGGGAAATTAAATTAAACTAAGTTAAATTTAAACCATAAACTCACTAGGGGAAAAGATACTTGAAAACTAAAAAGCATCATGAATATTTTGAAATTACACGACACACGAAACTCTGAATATTAACTGAATTTAACACATCCTAATAGGAAAGATAACACCTATTGATTGATAAACTCTGCTGAGATTGTTTATATATGACTTCCAAATAACTAGATAAATTCGTGATGAGAATAACAACAAAATATCAGATAAAACTATGTCAAATTTTATCTGGAAATATTCTAGCAACATATCATTTTAAGATGTGGACCAACCAGACGATGAAAAGATGTCCTATTTGTGACTGAAAAATAATAATGAATTTACTGACGTGTTCCAAATATGTAGTTTTATTCAAGGGAATGGGAGTTTCGGTTTCCAATGATCAGTGCCATGAGACCTTGAGCTGGGAAATTCAGACCCTTAATCCTGGCAGCTGACTCGCTCTGTGAATTTGTTTACCGGTCAAATTTATTTAAAGCGTGTGCAGTGCTTGGTCCTCTAGACGTGTGTTTCATGAGTCACATGAATGTAAAACAAACATCAAATTTTACAAAACAGCTGAGCCCTCAACAGTTTGCCATGAGCCTTTCAGTACCTGATTCCCGTTCAGGAAGGTGAGCGCCGGTCTGAGAGTCAGGTAAATACGGGAAATCTGCCGCGACAGCAATCCTGGCCTCACTGAGGCTAGTCTATTGCGTCTGTCTCACCAAATCGCGGGCTGAAGTCTGCTGGTCTGTCTGGCCAGTCTCTTTCACAGAAGGGTTAAAGACCAGGGGGAGCTAATACATGAACTAAGACTAGTCAGCTGATGGATAAAGAAAATGCCACTTTAGCATCTCATCAATGAAGAAGGCACACGGCCACTCCCAGCTTAATTCTATATTGAGATTTCCTCTCATCCAAACCCCCATCTACAAGAGGGTGCCCTCTTCCTTCTACGCTGGCATCTTCTCTCCTCACACTGAGTGTAAAGTGCTCACCCACGTGAAAAAATAATCCAGCGGGAAGTTGTAAAATGTGCCCACATAAATCTTTTCTTTTGGAACGTGAATTAAGAATGGGTTTCACTGCAGTATAATACACTGACAAGTCACTCTGCCTGTCTTCACCAGAGCCTGTGAGGCACAAATGTTTTCATCTCCATCAGAAATCCCCATCCTTCTGAAGGAAAAAAAAACAAAAACAGAAACAAAAACCCTATTCTTCCTCCCAAGAAGAAAGAGGAGCGAGGAGGCAAAGAAAGAGGACACACTCATTGTCAAGGTTCCGGGTCGGCTAGCAAGGCCGGCACCGGGGCAGCTGCCCTGTCAGGCTGCTAGCAGCACAGCCCAGAGCAGGGTTACACGCCAAAGAACAAGATGAGTTGTATGAACCATACTTATTATTGGGTCCAAAAGCCAAATGGGAGGAGGAGGGAAGGAAAAAAAATCAACAGTCCTGTTACTGTTTGATTATAGAACTTTTGCAAAGGAGCTAATTAGCACCTCTGCAAAGTCCCTGGAAAACACAAATACTGGCTTTTCTCACAGTTTCTGGGTTCTCAGGGGCCAGGCAGGAATTAAAGGCACCAAGAAATAAACTCAGGGACCAGTCCTAGGGGCTCTGGACAGTCAGCATGGGAAGCTAAATATGCACAGGTTAGGGGAGGAAATGACGAAAGTGACAGACAGGATCCAGTCTGAATTCCGCTAAAACCCAAAGTGAAATAGATGCTCTTGTGTACATTTTTATTTTATTGGAGAAACTCAGAGAGATAATCATTATATCCCAAGGGTACGGAGAAACAGCCTCTCATACACATTTCTTTATCAGCTCCCTTGCAGCCATGGTGCTGATGTTCAACTAAAGATGCCGTTTACTACGTGCGGCAATCAGGGAGAACATGCCAGCACCTTCAGTCATGAGCAGAAGTTGAGACCCAGGTCTGGAAAGGCAGACAACTGACTTAATTTCCTCCTCCTTGCCATTCCCTAGAGCCAACTGCTTAATTTAATTTCTATTTTGGCGATTAGGAGCCTCTTTCATCACGTGAATATCTGAAGCTTACTGACATTGTAACTTCTTTCTAACTGTCTGAATATTAGCCTGACTTCCTACTGCTTTACCATTTGACAATGGCTACAAATACCAGTAATTTTTGCGGTCTGATCAGTAACTGGGCTTCCCAACTATTGGCTTTTAAAGAAGCTGTGTAAGATACGTCCATCTCCTTGGTTTCCTATTTTCAAATGACACCTCTTCGGGAGACTGGGACTAATATTTGGCTTTATGTAAGTATGTACAGCACACAGAATACCATTAAAATTATTCTTCCGTAAATCAGCCTGAAAAAAATACAAAAGGTGGCTTTGGTTTTCATATAAATAACTTGGAACAAGGAAAGTAGGGAAAATATAAGAGGCATAGCAAAGTCATAAAAAGGTCTATTTCTAAAACAATTAACCATAGCCCACTATATAGATCACTACGTTAGGGGAAGTGATGTAGTAAAACAACCAGTAAAACGTGGTCGTTGAGTAATTCAGGGCTGCAGTCAGCAGTAATGAAAATACCAGAATGTAACCACTGAGGTCATTAATTACACTTAAGTGATTGCATTAGAGCATTTTGCCTTTTTCTTGTGTCCAACTTCTCTCTTGTTTATGCTAGCAAGGCCTACGCGAGACATCAGAATTTGTGCAGGCAAACCAACTACGGAGATGTTGCCAAAAAGCCTCTACATGAAATGTGTTAATAAAGTTCCTTGGAGTTTTGTCACCTTTTTGCCAAAAGTTTTATATCTTAATTCTACTGACTTTATTTTTAAATTGACTTCCTCATTAATGCCACCTATGAAATATGAAGTCATTGTACTGGCTTGATGAAATTAAGGTTTTTCGTAAGATCCACAGATCTCCATAGAGCGTCCAGGCAATCTGCTCGAAGAGAACGATTTCTTTTACAAACTGACCTGGAAATCAGTCAGGGAACAGTTCTCCCCAAGAAAAAGAAAGAGGACAAATGTTACAAGAAGGGCTGATTCTCTCATTATATGGAAAACACACTTTATTTTCTGTCCTCTTACTAAAAGAAGATAGCCAGGAGTGAGCCCTGAGTCTGCCACTTCCCATCTGTGGACCTGAGTCTGATTTTGCACTTATGAAATGGGAATCAAGAAGATCCTCCCTACCAACTGTCAGAAAAATCAAGTGAGATCAACCACGTGAGAGTTCTGTATGTAGATCGTAGTCTATGAAACACATAAGGTATTGTTGCAGAGCATCTGCAAAGCACAAAAGGGCCAATGAATGCAGGCAACCTTCCTGCCACAGAAGTTCCTACTGAAAACTCGGGGTGGAAGGCGCCCATCAGAGCTTAAGGGTGATCCTCTGTTTCATGAAGAAACGTCTCAGGAAGGCCACACCTTACTGACCAACTGCCATCATCTAAGAAGATTTAGCAGCAAACAACCTAAGAGCTCCCACTGTCCGTATTTCCATTTGACTTCAGTTGGTATCACCCTGACTTCGGTGGAAGCATTTGCTATTGTTACAGTTGCCTGAACCTCTGGCATGTTCCATGATTGAGTTTTCTCCGCTTCCATCAATCATGACACATAGCTTTTGGGAAAAGAAGGTTCAAAAGAGGATCTGTTGGGGGAGGAAGAGCATTAGCAATTTTTAGTTCCCTAAAAAGGCCAAGGCCAAGTCAGTTTCTTTCAATTCCACTAGTTTGATGTCTTCCAGGGAACATGTCATGATTCCAAGGAAAAGAATCGAGGACGCTGTACCAGGACATAGTTTTCACATCAGACTCCTTGCTGTTGGCCTATTGCTCTGTCCAAGATGGAAATGGCCCAGAAATTCATGAAAGGGAATAAGCAGGCTGTTCTAAGTACCCCTCTAAAGCTATTCAGAAATCAAAGCTAATGCTTCTAAGCTATTGTCAAAGCTACACTAACTTTTTAAAAGGAGGTTTAGAGCTGGAGAAGAAGGAAAAATAAACAGAGGGGGAAAATATTGAATAAGTTGGGTCCTGGGAAGCAAAAGAATCAACCTTTACTTACATGTGCTGTAAGTTGCTGTTTTTCAGAAATGCTTTATGAGCTACAAATTTCAATCCGGAATCCACAATGGTCCTAAGAAAACACATAATTGCATGTATGTTAGAGCTAACAGACGACTGTCCCTCTGACGGTAACACAGCATAAGAAAAAGTTCTGAGATAAGGTATGCAAGCCCTGAGTACTCACAGGTTTTTCAGTCCCACATAAGCTTCAATATCATCTTCGTTGATGATTTCTAATCTTTTCTGATTTGCAATGTAACTGCAAAAAAAAAAGCAGAGTGCAAACTAGTAACTCAGAATTCAGGCAGTCCATAAAAAAATGGGTAATTTCCATCCAACCTCACCAGGCTGCTCAAGGCAATCCCTCCCCACCCGCCTAGCCCCACCATTTATTTTAAATACAGCAAGGGCAGCAAAACCAAATGAGACTGAGGAGAAACCATGGTTGAGCAGGTTTCATTGTCAATGACAGGATCACCCGGTTTCATCTTCTTTTCTTAAACTTTTATTACTCTTTCAACTAACAAGTTCAGTTTGCCCCTCCACTCAAGGTATCCCCTGTGTATAGAGGTGAAAATAACTTGGAAATGCATCTACTACCTCTCAAAAGCATTTCACCCTTATGGTGACAGCCACAGGGAAGCTGGCATCACCACACAGAGGACAAAACACATCTTTCCTCACATTCCAAGAGAAGCAGTCACTCCCTCCTTTTACCTCCTGAAACACTGAAGAAGATTCCCCTCCCCCTTTCTCTCTCTCCCTCCCTCCCTTCCTTCCAGCTCTCTCTTTTCCTGGCCCAGGATCCCCTCGTTCTGCTTTTGTTAGTAATAAAACCAATTTTTCCTTTCAGGAACCACAGCTCACAAACCCCACATTGCCCTAGTGCGCTCTCTACAGAAATCTCCTCTTCCCCGTTCACCAAACCCTCAAATACAGGAGTAAACTGGTAACTCTGGCTGCGTGGAGAGTTCTATCCCCTGGATCATGAGGACTGGCTTAGAAATGTGCCTGTGACCTCAACTAGATTAATGAGAAGCTTCCCTTAAATTAAAACATGAATGCCATGACAGAGTCTCTCTTTCTCTGGGATTATAGCTGAAAGATTACATAGGCCTGGCGCTTCTATGAGAAATATTTCCGGCACAAGGAAAGAGAATGTCCAAGTATGCAGTCAGCACACAGGAGGAAAGAGAGCTAAGAGATATAAAGAGAGACAGAACCCTGAAAATGTTACTTGAGCTTTTGGATCCAATCATCTCTGAGGTTAGCCGTCACTAACAGAAGTTTGATCTGAATTTCTGTCACTTGCAACCAATAAAATCCCTGGTAACACAAACACAAAGCTATCAAACCTACTACCATGGAATTTCCCTGTGCTACAGTTATCTGAGTATCTGTCTATTCGCTTTTCTTGATCACGATCTCTTTTTGAAGACAGCTGGATCCTGCTTTATAATTCTTAACATGCACCACAGCATCTAGCAAAGAACCTTGCACAATGTAGGTCTTCAAGGATGATGGATGGATGGATGGATGGATGGATGGATGGATGGATGGATGGGCAACACTTGGAGTTCCAAAGGCACTCCAGGAAGTTGTATTAGGATGGATTTTCTCCTTTCTTCTTCAAAAAATTTAAGATACATAACATTCCAATTAAGACACTGAAAACAAATATGTAGCTCTACTGTTAACAACATGAATTAAAATGAAAACAACAGTAACCAATGAGGGAGGAGATACAGCATCTACAGATTCCTTCTACCCAATCCAAAAGAAGGAAAAAAAATAGATGTCAAAATACATGGTAAGTATTGGGGCACCCATTTTTAGAAAATATATTTTAGAAATAAAGCAAAATAAGTAAATGCTCTGAGGGAACAAAATTACACCAAAGATAAATAATTTTAAAAGGACCCACATAAACATTGCCCCTGTTACATAAAAAAAAACGTCCAAGATAGAAGGGCATCTTCTGCTCAAAGATCTTGGTTCTCAAACAACAATTTTCAACGTTAAGAGTTTTTATGAAATGTTTCAAAATTATCACACATTTTTCCAAGATTTTCAATCCACTAACATTTTCAGTAGAAACCACAGTGATCTCCCTCTTCTAAATTGTCTCCCAATAAGAGCTGCATTCAAGAGGGCCCTACATTTTAATGCTTTTTTTCATGCAACTGGCAGAAAAAAGGACAAATAACGTGGGCAAGGTTTCCTCTGGGGTCACAACCAGAATTCCCGAGAAGCTTGTTCACTGCTTACAGCTGCGCTAGCATGGTGGCTGTCACTGTTCTGAAACTGTCTGAGAGATTCTCCAGCTCTCTTTGCTGGCTCATCACTGCATCCTCCATGCTTATGACAGGGGCCTGACACTCAGGAGGTATTTAGTCAATGTCTGTGGCACAAGGCATTTATTTTTAACTTTTTATTTAGTTATTTATGCCCTTTATTTTATTGGTATTTCATTTTTGTCAGATTTTTAATTTATAAACTCTCCTATTGTATTCAATAAAATACAGCAAGCTAACATAAATAAAAATGAAAGGCATAATAGAAAGAAGAGCCAGGGCAGAGACATCAGTGGAGCTAGGAATTGGGTTTAAAATGCTGGGAAAGGGCCACAAGCATAATTGTAAGCTTTCCAGTGACCACTGCCCCTGAAAAGAAGGAAAGGGGGATACATTTAGCCAGTGGTAACTTCACAGTGTTCATGAGGTGAAAATAAGTCAGATATTAAGCAAAGCGTACCTGTTCTTGAATCTAAGACCAGACAAAAGATTTTGTTGAAAACCATCAAAAGAACCATGTGAAAGTATTAAAAATGGTCATTAAAGAATGTTCTTCCACTGTGAAGGCAGGGATGCCCTGGATAAAGAATGAATTTTTCTCCTGGTCAAAATGGAAAAAAGCAACAGAAGAGCTGGATTAAAAGGTCAGCAATTGCCCCTCTAGATGCCAAGAATTCCCTTTCATAAGTTACCATCTGCAGAAAGGCCCACAACATAGCCGTGGGCTATAAATTGCTCATGAAATCTACCCCTTAAGAAACACTCCTTAGACACCATTAAGTGAGGAATCATAGGGTTAGAATGGGAGCCAGTAAAGTTAATAACAAACAATTCACAAAGGAGAAACCTCAACGACCCAGGAACATATGAAAATCTGCTCACCCCTCAAGGAATATGAAATGCAAACCAAAGTCACATGGACTTACCATTCCTCTGCCACTAGCTGGACAAAATGTTTAAAATCTGACAATATTAAAGCATTGCTAAGGATGTGGGGTATTTCTCTTATATTGTTGGAGGGAGTCTAAATTGGCACAAGCACTTTGAAGAGTAATTTGCCAGCATCTTGGAAAATTATACATCACACGCTTTACAGAGTCCAGCAATTCCATTTCTAGGTTTTCACCTGAGAGAAATGCTCACTCCTGCACACGAGGAGACATATACAAGAACATTCATGGTAACACAGTCAGAATAAAAATCTGGCTGCACGGAGAGTGTCCATCAGTTAAGAAAGAGAATAAAATGAGGCGTGTTAAATAATTACGGTAGATTGAACCAGATCTTTATATCTGAGCAGAAAGAAATACTCATGCTAAGTGAGAAAGAAAAATAAGCAAAATTTCAAACTGATATGTACATATCATATAAAACAACTGATGTGAACTTTTAAAAAGACAGAAAACAATACCACATAGTGTTCATAGTCAAGGATAGTTGTAAAGTACAAAAGGAAGATTGCAAGGAAAGTCACCTTGGGAAAGGAGACGGATCTGCAACAGGGATAAAGAAACTGAAACTGTTAAACTGTTTTATTAAACTACTAAACTATTTCTTTTCTTAAAAGAGAAAAGCCTTTGTAACAAAAAAGACAAAAATGTTAAAGTGTCAGTTCTGAATATATGCACCTGAAGTTATTGTTATATCATTACATTTTTATGAATTTTTTAAATGTATGAAGAAAAAAGAGGGAAGGAAGGGAAGGAAGGAGGGAGGGGAGGGAGGAAGGGGGGAAAGAAAGAGGGAGAGCCAAAAAAAGCTGCAAAGGAAAAGACCGCAGGGAAGCTGGACCCCAGGGCTTCTCAGTTACTAGGTGACCAAATACACCAGGGCCCAAGTCCTTGGTTCCTTGGACCACCCAAAAGCAAACAGTCTAAAAGCCTTCTGATCCCTGCCCCAGAGCCCCTGGACGGGACCAAGAAGACTAAGGAGCATGCTGGGCTGCCCCCTACTGGTGACTTCCACGTGCCTCCAGAAGGACCTTGGCAACACCAGGTCTTTCGAGCTCTGCCATCTCATCACTGCCAGTGATCAGAAAAGCAGCGGCTGCAGAGACCAACCCAGGGTTAGGAAGGAGAGAGGAAAGACCAGGCCAGGACAGACAGCTGAAAGATGTGTGGACAGGCAATGCGGTAGGCTCTCCCCCAGAAAACTGTTCCCTGTCACTCCAGTCAAAGTGCTGGCCAGCTCTGAGGGCTCTTTACTAAGTCAAGCTTTGCTTAATAGAATCCCCAAGAAGGGTCCCACTCCCACTGAAGCAGTGGAAAGGACAAGCATTTTGGTACAGACCTCTCTCTCCATGACAGCCCCTAACTCCTCTGACCCAAGCCCACCGATCTGGAAAGCTTAGGCCCCAGGGGCTTTAAGGTACAAGCCCTCCCCCTAGAGCCCATGCCCCAGTGCTCACACGAGTTCAGCCAAACTTTCGAGCTTCTGCCCTTCCAACCTTAAGAGTTTCTCTCCCTTACCTCCTTGGCCTCCAGGTCCCTCAGGCCCACCCCTCCATCTGCAATCTGTGTGGAATCATTCTCGGCCTTCGACCATCCTGTTTTGCCCAAATATGCCTTCTTCCTTTCTAAAAGCCATCTATAGTACTCTTTCTTGGGCCTCACATTATGAGGGTTGTTTTTTATTGTTGTTATTTACTTTTACTACATCCCAAGACTACTGTCTTCTGCCCTTAAAGTTGGAACTTCTCAATGAATTCACCTAAAACTCTTCTGGGTCCCTACAATATCTGAGATGCTGCTTGATTCACAGGCAACATCAAAAAGCCTTTTTCCAATCAAAACATGTTTATTCCATCAGTTGGCAAGCATTTCTTTAGCATTTATTCTCCTTCTTAACTTTATAATTAAGAATCAGAGGGGATGGAGGTACTCTTTGTACCCATCATTGTATTTTTGTACTAATATACCTAACTCTCCTGCTGAACTGTTAACTCCTCAGATGGAAGAGTGTTATTCATCAAACTGCACGTCCATTTCCGAACACAGAGCTGATGCTCATAGAACACTGGCTGACTTAAAGCAATCAATCTGACCCACAGATCCTCCACTGGAGTTTTTGTTGTCTCACTGGAAAGACCAGACATATACACACTATAGACACTAAATGAAGATTGTGGTAATAGAACATAACTTCATTTGTCACATAGAAAAAAAGGAAAAAAAGTAACGACCATAACAGAGGAAGACAGCCAATTCTGAAAGCAAAATTTGTCCAATCTAGAAAGCAAGCTTAGATCACAAGCATACAACACAGTCAAACCAAACACTCATTTATTTTTCGTAAATGATGAAAACTAATTGCCCTCGGAATATGAGCATTCATTTGCCATCTCAGTTTCAGAAATGTTAAGGCTAGAAAGAATCTTCAGATCCAGCTCTTCTTGACCTTGAGGGGTTGATGCTCCTGAAGGTCTGTGCTCACTGCCACGGTATTTGATGAGCAAAAGGGAGAAGTTTCCAAGCAGAGGTCAAGTATGTGCACTGCGAGGGTACAGTGGAAGGAATTACAAGATATCACTGGGCAGTGAAGGCTTCCATGAGGTCAGGCTTTGAAGGGTGCCCAGAAAGTCAACAGATAAAAAATGTGAACATAAGCAAAGTCCACACTATTTGCCATTTTATTTTGTGTTGTCACCAAAGCTTTTCCATTCTCAACATGACATCCAGGGCCTTCATTATGACATTCTCTTGAGGGTAAAGAATTTCCTTTCCTTAGGCTTACCAAAAAGCCCGTAGGTGGCTTTTTGGGGGAAAAAAAAGAACAGATAATTTTAGGAAAAATTCACGGAAACATTTTTGAATTACAGGTTCCTAGAAAGGATACTCATCTCATTTGAAAAGATTTCACATTGGCTTGAACAACCTATCAAATAATTCCTCCGGGCAATCTTTCCAAGTAACAAAGAGTGGTTTCTAATGCATCTTTTCTTCCTGTGTATTAGCTTAACAGCAGGCTTGCTCCAAAGTAAAATTTCCTTTTACCTTAGGCTTTATTACCTGACCTGTAGGTTGACGATATATCAAAAAGAAATGGAAAGAGTCGTGAGTATTTCTAATGGTTGCTCTTCAAAATGGAATTGCTTCCCACTACCCTGGCTACCCTCACCTCACCCCCACCACATAAATAAATAATTAAGCTAATAAAAGTAGATAGAACTCAAATGTCACAAGAGATTGTGATACGTGCTCAGGCTTACAGCCATGGAGTGAGGCATTTCGGCTCCGACAGGATCCTCTCTGCCATAAGATTTCCATCACGGGGAAGAGAATAATCCATTTTTTAAAATGTGTCCTTGTTCCCTGAGTCCGTAACCAGGTAGCTTCAGTTGCTCAGCAAAATGCTAAGAAAGAGTTTTGAAAAGCAGTCCCTGATGGGCCGAAGCAGAATTCAAAAGAAGAACCTCTCAATCTATCCCTCCATTCCTAAGAGAGGGTCCACCACCCCACCTGTGACGACGTGAACGCAGAGAACACCAAATAAGTGGACTCAGAACCTGAATTCCAGCACCAGCCTACGAGCACAGGCTGATTAGCTGCAGCACCTCCATCTTCTTTTTGGCCACGGGAATAGAAGCAGCCCCAGTAATTTCCTTTTAGAGAGTGCTGTGTGCCAGGCACTGAGGTACCCAGGGGGTGTCTCCCTTAACCCGACAAAGCTACCAGGAGAGCACTATGATTGCTTCCACTTTTTGGAAGAGGTAACTGAGGCCCAACCTTGCTAGGTCATATCCCCAGGATTACATAACTGCCAAAACAGGATTTGAACCCAAATCTACCTGCCTCTGAATTCTGAGCTCATACCCACTCCACCGCCCCACCAGGACCATGGACTTAGGAGTCCTGCACCTACAATGAAGAATACTTTCTAACATTTCTGCAAAATGCATCTTGACAAATAATCACAGCCTGAAAACAATAGTCAATGAAAAGGAATGAGGACATTTTACAGGCTGCTCTCATGTGTTATACCTACAGAGGTAACAGGAAATAAATAAAATATCTTCTCAGATCCTTACACAATGCCAAGCTCTGAGAACTGCAGCTCCCCACAATGCCAAGCTCTGAGAAGCGCAGCTTCCTAGAATAGCCTAAATTCCTTGGGAACTTAAGAATTCAAGTGCCTGTGGAGAGGGTGTGGACAAAACGGAACCCTCCTACACTGTTGGGGAAAATGTAAATTGGTGCAGCCACTATGGAAAAGAGTATGGAGGTTCCTTAAAAAACTAAAAATACAGCTCCCATATGATCCTGCAATCCCACTTCTGGGCATACATCCAGAAAAGACAAAAGATCTAATTCCGAAAGATACATGCACCCCAATGTTCATAGTGGCACTATTTACAACAGCCAAGACATGGAAACAACCTAAGTGTCCATCGACAGATGAATGGATAAAGAAGATGTTTTATAATACAAATGATGTATTGTACATACAAAACAGAAACAGACTCATAGACATAGAAGACAAACTTATGGTTACCAAGAGGGAATGGGGGGAGGTATAAATTGGGAGTAGGGGATTAACAGATGCACACTACCATATATAAAATAGATAAACAACAGGAATTTGCTGTATAGCACAGGGAACTATACTCAATATCTTGTAAGAAACTATAATGGAAAAGAATTGGAAAAAAAGAATATACGTATATACATATATATATATATATATAACCAAATCACTTTGCTGTACATCTGAAACTAACAAAATATTGTAAATCAACTATACTTCAATTAAAAAAAAAAAGAATTCAAGTGCCTGGAAAATAATAAGTGGTGTAAAGTGAGGGATAAACACACTCCACTAGCTTCACCTCTTCCCAGTTATGTGACCTTGGGCAAGTCCCTACACCTCGGTTTCCTCGTCTTAAAATGGGGTAGTAACAGTACCTGCCTCAGGGAGTTGCTGGAACAATAAGAGAACTGCCCTAGCCCATATGAGGACCACAGTCACTGTTGATTATTAACAGCAAGCAGCAGACTGGGGTTCAGGGACTGGCTTGGTCACTAACTAGCTGGTGAACTGAATCTCAGCTTGCCTCCAGGGCCCACGGGCATGGAACAGGAAACCTGGCCTGGAGAATGTCTCAGTTCCCATCAGCACTCAAATTATAAGAAAATTTCTGCAACATATTATGAAGAAAAAATTACACACTGAGTTTCTCTCTGAGTATTTATATAGCATCTTTCTCATCCACCTCTCTCAATGAGGGGGTGCCCAAAAAGAAACACTGCAATTTGTGACCAGAAAGATTAACTATGAAAAAACCCTTAGAGTTGGCTTTCTACCTAAAACGTATCCGTCTCCAGCAGAAAAAATGTAAGTTTAATTTGACTTAACTAAATAATAGCCTCCATGAAAATTTAGCATTTGACCCCAGCCTACAAATAATGTGACGTGTAAATCTTATACTGGAGGGTGAGCAGGGTGTCAATATATTTAAAATAAATAAATTTTCTTTTTAGCTGCTAACTTTTCAAAATGGGAAGATTTCCCGTTTTAAAAATCTGAATTTCCACATTCTCTTAAGAAGCCAGAAGGTCCTCCAAACTGGACTAGCATTTCTTCCTGGCAACAGTCAGGGCGAGCTGAGTAACATTGCTCCTGGGGGTCTGCAGCACATTTCCAGTTGGTCACATTCTGACCTCAGCTATTTCACTGGCTCATAGAAAGATTTTTATGACACCTGATCTAATTCTTGCTTGTAATTTCCTCTGAGACTTCAATGCTCCTACCCTTCTCCTACATCGGTATGTCATCTCCATGCACAGAGATCCCTAACAGAGATCCCTAAATGAGTTTGCTCAGATAAAATGACACAAAGACCACAATAAAAATACCTCCTTTTCTTAAAGCAGTTACTTCTACCTGTTCCAGAACCTTTAGAAGCTTCCTCTGTTTAGAAACAAACTAAAACTGACACAGACATAGCCAAGTATAATTTTATACTTGGTACAATGGTACAGAATCCCCAAGAGGAGCAAGGGATGTGTTTTTCCTGACAAAAAATTGTTTTCCTTCCCACTAATTTATTTAATATTTTACATTAGGTTTCAGATCTTTCGATAGATCATAGTAACTTGCCATAGCAAATGGAAAGACAATTAACTAACCGTGTACCATGGCATGGTTTCGCCATATCAGATGAAGAACCCAGGATAGAAATGGTCCTGATATAGCACTGCCATCAAGAAAGAGGCTTAAGTGATGTTTGAGCCAAAATTTTATTTTGGACAGGTGTACTCTAACGTCAGTCAATATGAAACCACCAGAAATATGAGTCAGCTCACTGGGTCCCTCGGGGTACACTCTGCAGCTAATTTATCCTGGCAGGCCCACAAGGGGCCATCCCTCTCAAGGCTGGGGGCACCCCGGGAGCCTGAGAGGGCTTTTCCTCTGGCTGGGAAGCCGTCTGGTCACACCTGCTCCTAACAGCTTCTAGGCTAAAACCATCTCTGCTGTGCTCTGTGGGTGGATCTCTGCCGTCTCAATCAAGCATCTGTCCACATTCCGAGGCAGTCATAGCGCTACTTCCCCAGGCAAGCCTGGATCTGCAGCCTGCTGGTACCCCCACATCTCATCTCGTCCGCAGACAGGGTGGCTTCCACCTGGATGCGCACACAAGCCAGGCTGCTTGGTCTTTGTAAAAGGATGTCAGCCCCACCATCTGCTTGTCTGGCTTCCAAAGAGAATGGATCTGGCTTTAACCAGGAACAGAAATTAACATATTCCAGCTCTGGTCAGAGGGGACAACTTCATATCATCTGCAGTCCAGCTTCTAGCAAAGCCTGGCTCAGCAAAGGGTATGAGGGGATGGGCAACTAAGATCCTGCATTGTATGAGTTTTATAATTACAGCATCGGGAGATGAAATTCTTGGACCACGTTAGCGTCCTTGCAGAATTGTCATCCTTGTCACTTCCCCCAACTTTCACTGACTTTCTCAGTAAGAAGAAAATGAAATCTACTTTCTGCATTTTTCATAAAAGCTGTGAATTACATCACTCATATTCTCTGCAAAAGAAACTCTTTTCAGAACAGAGTGCCAAACAAAGCTATGTTCCTGTGGAATTAGTAGGCATTCTCCTCCTTAATAATGAGCTTCTCTTTTCACTGCCAGGAAGTTGAGGACAAATGGTGTGCTCAATTACAGCAACTATGTCAACCATTAGAGTTAGTTGGAGTTCTTGTCTCTTTTTTTTTCCTCACTCCTCCCTCTCATTTTTACCTTATTAACCTTATTGTGTAAAATAATTATCAGCAGTTATTCAAATACTAATGATAAATTGATGAACTGTGACATTTCTATACTCGTCCAATACAAATTATATGGCCATTACGATCAATATACTGGTATGATAGCATCATCTTACAGTTGTTTTCAAGAAATGAATTGGAAAACCATATTATCCACTATTTTTGTGTGTTTCAAAGTGTTTATAAAAAGTGAAATCTTGCAACTCCAATTGAACACAAAATTATCTTTTTTCCAAAAAAGTTTTTTCCTCTTTTCCCATTATTTCACGTCAGTCAACGTTTCGTTGATGAAAAGCGAAGAAAAACTTCCAATGATTAGCCCAGGACTTAAGAATTCTAAGAAGCATTCAAGTCAGCACAAATCACAGCAGAACACACTTTTGAAAGCTCTTGGCCTCCAATCGGGCCAAATCATTCCATAGCAAGAGAATTTTTGGAACTAATATTTCTGCTCCAACTTCAGGATAGATCAAGCATGGCACAGGGAAAAATGAGCATCAGGCATAATGTCAAGAAAAGAGAATGATTCAAGCAGTAAAATGTTAGGATCTCTTCGAAGGTCTGTTTTGATTTTGACACAATTTCTCGGCCCACATGTATAGGCTGTGGGACTAAGGAGAGTGATAGCATGTGAGGAACAATTCCAAGTTCATCTTCACTGGTTTCCCTTCACGTGTTAACCTTTAGTCGCTTTTATAGAAGGTTAGAGATTATTTTCTTTGGAGTTAAACTACAAAGATATTGGTGGAAAGGGATCCCAGTCATAAGTGGTCATGTAAGGCCACAATAAAGGGAAGCTATTTTACAGAAAGGAAGTGTGAGTGCATCAAAAAGTCCTAAACAAATCTCTTATAAAAACTTTTAATTCAAGGGATATATCGTTGCTAGAAAAGACGTATATTTTGGAGGTACCTAGAGGAGTCAAATTCATGGAGATGGAAAGTAGAATGGTGGTTGCTAGCAGCTAGGGGGAGGGGAGTGGGGAGTTATCATTTAATGGGTACAGAGTTTCAGTTTTGCAGATGAAAAGAGTTGTGGATTATTTGGATAGCTGTGCTGGTTGCACAATAATGTGAACGTACTTAATGACACAAACTGTACATTTTTAATGGTTAAGATGGTAAATTCTGTTATGTACATTTTACCAGAGTTTTAAGACAAAGAAAAAAGGAAGATATATATTTTGTAAAGGCCTTGCAATTAAAAAGAGAGAAAGACGATGAAAAGAGAAAACGGAATACAAATTGATAACCTCCAGAGTGCAGGGGAGCTGTTGTAAACAACCTAATAAATGAAATGGACCAGGACTGTTGAAGAAAACAGTTGCAGAACAAAGATCATGACCTGAGTCCCCGTGGCTAAATCTGACCCATCACTGCTCCGGTCAATATTCCAATCAGCTGAGCATGCCAAGATGAAAGTAACATGCAAACCAGGGAAAAGGCACCTAAGGAGAACCAACACCCTCTTACATCTATCCTCTTTAACCCCAGCGCCTGTTCAGTGCCACACTCAAGACAGATTCTTTTGCTTTTCTGTCCTCCCCAAGACCTAGAGAGTCTACTCTCCTTCAAAACATAGTTGAGGATAACCAGACAATAAAAATAAAAATGAACAGTCGAACTCTAACTATGCGTTATGCACTGGTACAATTATTTTACATGCATCGGCTCATTTTAACCTCACAGAAACCCCATGAGAAAGGTTCTATTACTGTCCACTTTTACAGATGGAGACACGGAGGGCTTTATAAACTAGTCCAGAGTAGCAGGGGCAGACCAGCTTCAGAGTAGGGCTCTTAAACCTCCCAGCCACCCAGCCTCATAACCTGTGTGATTCCCAGACACGAACTCCCAAAGAAAATGAAAACTTAATTTGTTGATCCACCTATGCGTGGCAATGGACATATTCAGTGATTTTTCAATTTGGATAAAAGTATATAATGAGAAAAGGAACTTTTTAGGCACAGTTTCCACAATCCTAGGATCCTCCTAGGGTGCCAGTAAAAAAATTATTCAGCCATAATGAGCTGAATAATTCTTAAAATAGTACATTCAGATCTAGAGCTTTCAGGGTCAATGATAGAATCTGTACAGGGAAGAGAGAAAGGTAGAAACAGGTAGCTACTGATGTTTAACAAGCCCCATTAACTTCTGGGGACGGATCTATGCTTTGCTGGTCTGTGTCTGTGATATCACAAAGCTCGCTGTAACACAAGTCAGGGAAGGAATCCTGCACAGCTCTTCTTGGAAACATGGACCCCCATGCTTGAGAATTCCCCTGAAGAAGGTGAGGGTGCTGCAATGGGAGGAGCAGTCTGGGGAGCCTGGCCACCCCCCTGCATGCTCCTGTGCAGAAGCCCTGCACTTCCTCTATTCCAGAGCATCATCATGGCTCAAAACCACCATGATGCAGAGGTCAGATCCACAAGGCAGAGGCCCAGACAGCCTTGTCCCTGGTGCCCTTAACTCTGGACAATGGACCCAGGCATGTCAGAGGCCCTCACTCTGGTATTCCTCCAGCCAAGTTCCTCCACATGAGGCAATGGGATGCCCCCACCTGGAAATCACTCCTTCCCTTCTTGACCTAGTAGGATCTCAGAATTTCCTACCCAAAGACCCTAAGCCCATTCCCAAGGCCCACACAGGCCTTTTCTGTGGGTATGTCCTCCTGTTATAGATATACGTGCTCCTAGGCACAACTTTGCATGTGTGTGTGTGGGGGGGGAGGTGTTTGGGGTCGGGGGGTCCAAGGCTGCTGTCTGTAGGGCTGTTGATGGAGTTCAAATGTGTAGGACAATGATCTGACTGGAGACCCTACAACAGACCATATAGATGAGAGAAGCTGGCCTAAGTCTTATTACCCAGGACCCAGAAAACCACCTGGTGGGAGGACATATTCACAGTATATTTGTTGGTTAACTAATTGACTAGATGAATGAATGAATAGATCAATCAAGCAATCTATCCATGCATGTATAAACAGTCAATTCCTGTCCTCCATTTCAGCTATCTGAGGGAAAAGATGACTTCGTCAAGAGAATGTCTATGGCACTCTGAACTGTACATGTATAGATATAAACTACAATGAAAGGAGAGTCATGACAGAGTGGACTCTAGGGTAGGCTGGGGTAAATAAAAGGCTCAGTAGTGCCTTCAAGGCTCCAGGCAATTAAGCTCCAGAAAACACTTTTTTATTTTGGTGAGAGAGCAATTCCCTGAAAAAATAAATGAGATGGCAAAGAAGTTAAACTCCAGAGGGCCACCTAGGCTTACCATGAGAGCCAACAACTCAACCAAAAATAAGACTTTTCTCATAAGAATTAAACATTATATGCTGGTTCCATAATACCCATTCCTTTTTAAGCTTAAATTTCAAAATACACGTGGAGTCTAAACTATTTTCATTTGTATGCATATTATGAACATACTGCATCGTGTAAACATAAATAAACGGATGTTATTTATCTCAAAGGAAAATTATCTTTTTGGATTATTCAACACAATCTGTTCACCTATATACTTCCCCACTCTATTTTTAAAAGCCTTCCAATCTCGTACGTCTATCAGTTGTTTAATGATCAGTTTTGCAAACAACTATTGAAATTTCTAAGACGCCTGATAATGTCAATTATTATAAATATAAAGGAAGTCCCATGAAACATTATAGGATCAGTCCAACGCAGCTTGATTGTAAAGGTGCAACAGTATATGCATCAGATGCTTCATTAAATTGGACTTGACACATTGTTTATACTCCTGATGTCTGCAGTTCTTTAAGAAAAATGAACAGCCTCTACCATCCATACTACAAGAAGGATAAACCACATCAGAAATCTCACACCAGAATTGCTTTTTTTTTTTACCCTGTCCTGCTCGCCTGCACTTTATTTTTTTATTTTTTTAACATCTTTATCGGAGTATTATTGCTTTACAATGATGTGTTAGTTTCTGCTGTATAACAAAATGAATCAGCTATACATAAACATATATGCCCGTATCTCCTCCCTCCAGAATCGCTTTTTAAGTGAAGCACCATAAATGCAGTCACAGGGAAAACTGGAATTGATCCACTGGGATATGCATTATTAGCTATTACACAACAGAAAAGGCACAAATCTTCCCCATTAGACCCATTTGTTTGTTGGAGATCGGATGTTCCTGGAATGATTCTTCTTCCCTGGATTTACCTTGTTTTTGAGCTGGCCTGTTCTGCATCTCTCTTCGTCTGCTTACATTCACCCTCCATCTCTTCCCTGTCTCTCCTTCCTGTTGGATACACAATCAGCCTGCCTCATCAAAGCTTTGCCTTTCTTCCTTTCCAGCTATACTGTCTCTACGATGAATTGATTTCTTATTGTGCATGAACCAACATAGCACTACTTAATTCCATAAAGGTTATTTATGTAAACAAACATCTTAATCTGATGACTTTATAAAAGTCATGTCTAGAAATTTACACTTTGACATCCCAAAGAACAACCTATAAATACTCTAATTTGGAATTCTAAATGATAGATTTGTAGGGGAGGGGAATACATATGCATATATCCTTGAGTCTGTGTATAACATGGAGATCTAGAACATTGTGCTGGGGAACAGCAATAAACAAGATCCACATGGTTCCTGCCTAAATTCATGCAGTTTATATTCTAAGGGGGTGTAGAGACAGGTACTCAGGTGCACATTTACAATACTAGGTGACCTATGGTGGGATTGGGAAACACTGGGTAGGGGGCTATAAGAACACACAGAAGAGACACATAGCCCAGAGGTGGAGAGGCAGAGGAAGTTAGCAGGAGGCAGAAGCCATGAAAATGGTGTTCCTGGCAGAGAGAACAGCCAGTGTGAAGCCTGGGAGACTAGAGCTCCATAGGGGAATTTAAAGCTCAAGGAGGCTGCATCATCGTATTAAAGAAAGGGAGAGGCAAAAAATGAGGCTAGAGAAATGGGTTTGAATTTGAGGATGCAAGGCTTTTAAGACTTGTTAAGAAATTGTGAGTTTTTAATATATAAATATAATGTTACCCTAATTTAGAACATCAATATCATGCGGGGGGAGCTAGGCAAGCAGTTCCTAAAATTCATATGGAAAAAATTATCATGCAAGAATACTCTTGAAAATTCTGAAGGTAATTGATGAGTAAGACTAATACTTCAGGTAGAAAAATTTATATATATGTATACGAAACTTTAGGAGATAAAAAGTTTAGTGCTAGCATGTAAACAGACAAACTGATTAACAGAAGAGGACAGATGTCAAAATAGGCCAAAATACAAAGATGATCTTCATACTTAATCAAATTGTTATTTTAAATTAGTGAGGGAAAGTTCGAATTATATAATCAATGGTGTCAAGAGACCTGATGGGCTGATTAGCTCTTGAAAAAATATAAAACAATTTTTTTTGCTACTTCACTTCTTATATTTTAAAACTCCAGATAGAGCAAAGCTTTAAATACAGAAGCATGAAATAGTAAAGGTAACAGAAGAAAATATAGGAGACTTATTTTAATCTCTTATAGAAGGGAAGACTCTTTTTAGCTACATTTACAATACAGAAGCCATAAGGAAATAATAAATTTTACTACAAAAATATTTAATTCTGCGTTACCAAAAAAAGAACTATAATCAACATCAGAAGACAAGCAAAACATTAGACAAGCAAAACATTAGACAAAGCATAAATTTTTCTTATTGTTAAACAGATTTTAGGAATCCATTTTTTGAAAAGGTCACCAAACCAATAGAAAAAGAAAATGGGGGCTTCCCTGGTGGCGCAGTGGTTGAGAGTCCGCCTGCCGATGCAGGGGACACGGGTTCGTGCCCCGGTCCGGGAAGATCCCACATGCCGCGCGGCGGCTGGGCCTGTGTGTCTGGAGCCTGTGCTCCGCAACGGGAGGGGCCACAGCAGTGAGGGGCCCGCGTAATGCCAAAAAAAAAAAAAAAAAAACAAAAAGAAAATGGTTAAGGGATACATAGTTCACAGGAAAAGAAATACAAATGGCTTACATGTATATAAAAAGATTTTTAACCTAGATCATAATTACAGAACTGTGAAATAAAACAATGATGAGATGCTATTTCCCAAGAATATGATTGACAAAGGTCAAGAGGTTTGATGACAAACAGTATTGGCTTGGCTGTAGAAAAAGAGGTGCTTCCAGTTTGGGTGGGAAAATAAAATGGTGTGATCTTTTTGCCAGACAACTTGGCAATATCTATCAAATCACAAATGTCTTGCAAATGTCCCTGCAATTCAAATTCTAGGAAAATCATGCACGTGTGCAAGAACTTGAGCACAAGGTTGTTCAACTGGAGGTGAGTTAAATAAAAACTATTCATTCAATGGGTAATGTGTGGCTGTGGGAAAAAAAAAAAAAGGTTTGAGTACATATGCGGATACAGAAACATTTTTAAGATATGCTGTTAAGTAAAAAAAACACCAAGATGTAGAACACTATAGCATGCCCCTCATTTGCATAAAAATTGTATATATATATTATATATATATATACACACATACTCACATACTCATGTTATGAGTAGACTATTTCTAGAAGCAGACACACAAACTAAAATCAAAGTTTCTACTGGAGAGAGAGGCTGAGGGATTAGTAGGTTGGAGACTAACTTCTCATGATACACTTCTTTATACTGATCATATGTCTTATCACATTCAAATATTACTTTTTAAAAAAAAACTAATTACTAATAAAATTCCATACAATAAAGTTAATGCATTTCAAAGAAAAAATGTGCAAAATCACTTTAAAGACTCAGAAAGGCTCCCAGGCTTGAGGAAGTCTTGGCTAAAGGCACTAACCTTTCTAAAGAAAGAATGTGTCAATCAGAGTTGGTGCCTGGCAGTGAATGAAGGAGAGAGAAAGGAGTGTCGATCCAGGGGACACAGGTCTGGGCCAAAGTACTTCAAGTTCTGCATTCCCTTTTGTGAAGGCTCTCCCATTATGGAGATAGATGCCTCAGGCAAGCTTAGCTTAATGCCATTTAACATTTTAAATGCAGAATTAAGTGCCCTTGCTCTAATTCCAAGATCACCAAGCAAGCTTCCAGTTATAATTTGTTCTCCATTATAGATCTGCTAGTGTAGAAAGCAACTGTTACGTTGATCTGTTTATTCGGGTCTATGTGTGATAGTTACATGCTTTGCTATATAGCGATATACTGACAATCTGGTTTGATTTGGTTTTGTTTTAACCTGAAAAAAAAATACCTTTGGACTTTATTTTAAGAGACATGGGGAGCCATGGGGCAATTAGAAGCAGTGACATAAGATAGCATTTTGGAAAGAACACTCTAGCGCAGTGTGGTATATGGGTAGAGAGGGGGCAAGACTGGAGACCAGGATGCCATGTAGGAAGCCGTTGCAGCATTGTAGGCAAAAATGACGGTGGAATGAATTAACTTTTTGGTTATGTAAGTACTTGTTTGATGTTCATTTCCCCTCCCAGACTGCAAGCTTGGTAAGGAGAAGAAACCAGGTCAGTCTTTCTTTCGACCAGATCCCAAGTACTTAGCATGACACAGAGCAGATGCGTTAATATCTGTTGGAAGGAAGAATAAACGAGAGAATGAATGCGGGTAGTAGAGATAAAAAGAATTGGACAAATTTAAGAAATATTTAGAG
The DNA here is from genome assembly GCF_963455315.2 of Globicephala melas. Lineage (NCBI taxonomy): Eukaryota > Metazoa > Chordata > Mammalia > Artiodactyla > Delphinidae > Globicephala > Globicephala melas. The sequence continues at coordinate 83,060,436 of NC_083319.1, read as the reverse complement.
AAGTGAATTGGCAAGACTTGATAATTGAGTGAATACAGGGGTTAAAGAGAGGAAGAAGCCAAGGTTCTGGACGTGCAAAACCTTTTGACCAAGTGGGCAGTGGCGCCATCCATTAACATAGGGAACACTGGAGATGGTTTGGGGTGACCATGATGATTTAATTTGGAAATGTCGAGCGTGATGCACTATGACATATCCAGGAGCGATGTTCAGTAGGCAGACGACCCAAAGGTCATCCCTGATAGTTGATGGGGACGATTATTAGGACATAAACAGCATGCAGAAGGCAACGGAAGTCATAGGTGAGGATGACATATCCCAGGAAAAGAAGCAGCCCTAGGAACGAAGCCAAAGAGGCATCAACTTTTAGGAGAGAAGCAGGGAAAAGGAAGCCCTTAAGTAAGAAGACTCTCCCTGGCCAGAGGGATAGGAAGAAAACAAGGAAAGTTCATTGACACCAAGGCCAAAGAAAAAGGATGCTTCAGGGAGAGTGAGAAATGAGGCCAAGTTCTGCTAAGAAGCAAATGAGAGAAGGACAAAGAAATACGCCTTGGATTTAGTCCTGTGAAGGTCTTTGGGGAAGGCAGAGCAAGTTTGATGAAGCAGTGGGCTGAGACTGGTTTGGGAGGGGAGGAAACAGACACAACGAATACAGCCCAGTCTTCTAAGATCAGGATTGGAAGGGAGAGAGGAAAGGGCCGAGACTAAAGGGAAATGGAAGGAGAGGGGACAGAGCTAAAGGAAAACTTTTCTAAGAAGGAAGGGACCTGGTCCTGCTTAAATTCTGATGTTGACAAGAGAAAGAGACTGAAAATACAGATGAGAGAAGGATAGTCATCAACAGTGAAAAGTCTGAGGGGATGGGATCTGTAATAGAGGTGGAGTGACTAGTTTCAGCCAAAGGCGTTCCAGCCCTTCCCGTCTACTGGAAGAAAAAGGTTCGTTTCAGATACAGGCAGTTTGTTCAAATGGAATATAAGTGGATGAGGCCACAAGAACATCACAAATATTGACAGAGAAAAAATAACCAAACTCAGCTGGGTTACTGCCATCATAGGAAGTAGAAATGGGGATTGCTCACATCCAGTCTACATGTCTACGGCTCCCACTATTAACAGTGTAATGTATGCACGTTTGAAAGGGAGCACCCTTTGTGATGGGCCCCACGTCTGGCTGAAGCTGAAACAATCACCATATAAATGTGGGTTTTAGCCTCATGTGCACTGACTGTCCTTATCACATCATATTAAAATTAGATCTGTCTCTCCCACTAGATATAAACTACTCAGGGGCTTCTTGCTTCCGTAAAGTACTTTATTTGTCTGTAGCATCACTAATGTCCTCAATAAACACTAGTTGAACTGAACTAATGTTTGCATGAAGTTTGAATTAGATGGCAGGCAGCCCAAATGACAATCGGGAAACATATTCCAGTCAGAAGGAAAGGAAAAGTTGATGGGGGCAGGAAGATGAGATTTGATTTCAGTGCACATTCCTGCTTTGGGGGTCATAGAAGATCGAGACTGGCAAAGAGGCAAGCCAGTAAGAGATCCCTCCGGAGCACCACCCACAGGAATGCACCAAGAGTGGGCTGAAAAGGTCAGGACACACCAGAGTGGCGGGTGTTCCGATCACATGTGAACATATGGCTTAGCTGATGCAATTACCTAAAAGTGCAGGTAGAGAGTAGACGTTAAGAAAACGATCAAAAAAATGTTTGTTTCAATGAGTGGGAAACCTTAGGAGCACTGCCACCCAGGTTGGCAGGGAGCAGGTAACCTGCAAAGCCATCTGACCTGAGCTACAGAGGTGGACTTAGAGAAACTCACTGAGAGGACTCTGTTGTTTAAGCCACCAGGAGGACTAGAGCAAGCTCTGGGCTGGCCCAGAGGAGGAGGCAAGGGCGAATTCCAGGACAGAAAAGGAAACACTGGTGCCCATGGCTGACTGATTCAGAACCACAGAACCTTTCAGAAATTAGAGTCCATCTGAATCCCAACCTTCTGTTTCAGGATTAGGGGACTGGCTGGTGAGATTAAACGGCTCACCCAGGATCCCAGGTTCTGATGCTGTGAGAGTGTGGATATGAACCCCCACTCCCATCTCCCCCCATCCAGGTCCCCTTCAGTTACACCAGGTTCCTTTATGCTGCTGCCTCTCTGACTACATTAACCTTAGTAGGCCAGGTTCAGGTGGAACCATGGTGATGACCCACAGGTCCTGTAACCCAAGATTTCTTCACAATCCACGAAAGGGGCTTTGCAGCCAAGCACCTGCCTGAGCGCGTGTGTGTGTGTGTCTGTGTCTGTGTGTGCGCGTTGGGGGCAGCGGGGAGGGGGATAAGAAACATCACCAGAAACAGAGGAAGGAGACTGAAGGGTCACAGAGGGAGAAGGCCAAACCTAGAGTGCAAGGACAACACGCCAGAAGCAAAATCCCCCGTGACACTCTGAGTTCAGGGTGACAGCAGAGGGACTGTGAAGTAAAGCTGAAAGCAGACCAAAAAGGGTATGTGGTTGGTTGGTTGGTTGGGTTGTTTGGAGAGAGGTGCTTGTTTTTCTACCATGCCTTGCCAGAGAACTTAGCGGCCACCGTGTCAAGCTCTCTGGCCCACCACTCCCCGGCCCCGGGAGTGAATGGTAAGTAAGCCCAGGCTCAAGAAGGGAAGCGAGCTGCCCCCACGGCGCGCCACAGTCAGAGAATTTGGGCCCAGACCCCTCTACCACCTCCCAGCAGGGAACTCCAGGGCACATGAAGCAGAAACAACTCTTATGACAAAGATTAGAGTTTAGAAGAACCCACCTTTTAAAGTGCACCGTATTTCAGAGGTCAAAAACCAAAATTTTAATGTCTTTTGGTTTAAATGACGCTATTGTAGAACTGTTCAAAAATACTTCACTGAAATAAAATTTTTGTTTCTGTGGAGGACTGATCAAAGAGCACAGACACATGGGTTTCTGAGTAGCCAGGTCGGCTAACGGACTCGCTGCTATAAAGCTCACATATTTCACCCAGAGAAGACCTCCTGTCAGGTCCTCATCGAGAGAAATGCAGAATGATTAAAACAAATTTTTTAAAAGTCTGGGTGGGGATGTAATGTACAGCATGGTGATTATAATCAACAAGACCGTATTATATATTTGAAACTTGCTAAGAGAGTAGCTCTTCAAAATTCTCATCACACGAAAACAATGTGCTAACTATGTGTGCTGATGGATGTTAACTAGATTTACTGTGGTGATCATTTTGCAAAATACGCAAATATTGAATCATTATGTTGCATGCCTGAAACTAATGTAGTGTTGTAAGTCTATTATATCTCAATTTTTTTTAAAGTCTGGATGGTTTAAGGAAGTAAATCCTAAATTGTTAGAAAAATTGTACAATTCAAGATAATTAAGTCTGAAAGGACCACATCTAGTAGAGTTTTATACGTATATGTATATATTCATAGACACATGGTACACACATAAATAGAATTCTGGTGGGCGGGGTGTCTGCCTGCCCAAGAAATTATTGGGATATGAAGATTACAGGAAAGGGTGGGGTACTAGATAGCAATAGGTCATTCTCTGCAGTAAAAAAGGGAACTGTAAATGATGTGTGATTATTAAAATTTTTACCCTATACTAGAAGATGCCATATTCCCAAGGACATACAAATCATTTATCTTTTAATAGTATAACAGGTTACAAAGGAGGAGATGATGGTAGAAGGGAAAAGACATGGATGAAGCCTCAGTCCACCTCCTTCCCGCTGCCATGCTGTTTAACTTGTGAACATTTGAATATCTACTCCTCCTAAAATTGCTTGTACTCTCAAGGCGAAATCTGGGCAGGTGGGGCTGAGCAGACAAAGCCCTAAGCCAGACGCTAGATAAAATTCTCTCCTGGATTATTCTCTGCTTGACCAGAGAGCCCTGGGCAAGCCAATCAACCTGACAGTCCCTCCGAGGCTGTCAGGACCTTCCCACCTACTTCAGAACTAAATAAGCAGATGTCTGTAAAGTGCTTTCCAGGCCCCTTGGGGAGAAGCCCTGCGTGAAACCAGAGGTATTGTGTATGTCTCAGAAGTGTGCTCATAACTGGAAAAGCCTTAGTGCAGGCTGCGTAAATGGTAGCAGAATGAATTCTGAACGTGAGTCCATACCCCTTAAGCTTGTTCACTGGCTCAGCCATCAATCTTGGGGCAGTGAGAAGTCAGGGGAAAAGAGAAGGCTGGAAAGAATAGTACTCTCTGGCCACAGGGCTTTCATGGGAGCTAAGACAGACTTTGTACACAGGGCTGTGGGTTCCTCCACGTACATAACCACCCCTGACTGTGGCAAGGACTCCAGGGCAGCAGCCTCCATTCTGCTGTGTCTGCTCTGCCCTCCCTCCTATCCCAACCTACCAAGATGGTCCAGCAGGTGCAAGGTCAGCGTCCCTCACTGCAGCCAACTCATGAAGGCTTTTCTCTGTAGTCTGACTTTTGTGTATGCATTACTTACAGAAGAGGAAGACTTAAAATTAAAACAAACAAACACACTCACAGTAAAGTAAACAAAAAAACTGTATTTCTTCCCATGTAAAGATCAAGTCATTGCTTTGGGATCAGGAGCTCATGAACTTTTTAACTGCTTTGTCTCCAGTGGAGACGGGTTCACGTGGACTTAGCCAGACCAAGCTTGTCTGCACATCTCTGATGCTTCTCAGATGGTGAGCTGGAGTCAGGACCAGTCCAAGGACACAGAACAGAGGGGAGGCATCCTAAAGTGAGGACCTTGGCACTTCGGGATGCCAGGAGGAAGCTTCTAGGCCCCACGATGTCTTTAATGCACCGTGTCCTTAAAAGCGACTCTCTTCACTGCCCCTTGTTCATGCAGAGGAGGTTGGAGCAAAGCATTTCTAAAGCCCCTTTTTTCCCGTGATCCTGATTTTAAGTGACCCTGTGGCCTTGGTCTCATCAGCCCAGCACTAACATGCCACGAGTCTTCTGAGCAGCTCACATTTAAAGAGACATGGATGTACTCTGAAATAACCTATATGGGAAAAGAATCTTAAAAAAAAAGTGGATATATGTATATGTATAACAGATTCACTTTTCTGTACACCTGAAACTAACACAACATTGTAAATCAACTATATTCTAATAAAAATAATCAAAAATAAAATTTTTAACATATTTATTGGAGTATAATTGCTTTATCATGTTGTGTCAGTTTCTGCTTTATAACAAACTGAATCAGCTATATGTATACATATATGCCCATATCCCCTCCCTCTTGCGTCTCCCTCCCACCCTCCCTATACCACCCCTCTAGGTGGTCACAAAGCACTGAGCTGATCTCCCTGTGCTATGTGGCTGCTTCCCACTAGCTATCTATTTTACATTTGGTAGTGTATATATGTCCATGCTACTCTCTCACTTCACCCCAGCTTACAACTTCTCCCTCCCCGTGTCCTCAAGTCCATTCTTTACGTCTGCGTCTTTAAAAATAAAAATTTTTAAAAAGACATGGATGGCTTGGAGAATTCAGAGCAGATACTGAAAACATGCACATAGGACATGATGACACTAAAAGTCCTCAGATTCTCTCACTGCTGGGCTCTGAGCACACAGCACCACTATTACTTGATAGCTGATGTATAAACTGCACTTTCTCCTGAACGAAAGCTTTGCGGAGCTTCAGAATCAGAGCATGGAATCCAAAGTCCTAGGTTTACATCTGACAAGCTCAGGCCCAGAAACATTAAGGAGCTGTTTCAAGATCAGGTAACTCCTGACTCCAGCTTTCTGTAACATATGGGGTTCTTTGGAAATATGTAAGCTTAGTACCTATGCATTATTTTTCTTCCCAGTTTTAGAACAAACACATGCATTCATTCACTCCTTCATCTCTGAGATGAATATTTATGACTTCCCAGTCCTTTGGACAGCCCAGAGAGCAAAGTGAGTGGTGAGAAGGCATCCTGATTATGTGGGATCTGGACACGGGGAGGGGGAAGGGTAAGCTGGGATGAAGTGAGAGAGTGGCATGGTCATATATACACTACCAAATGTAAAATAGATAGCTAGTGGGAAGCAGCTGCATAGCACAGGGAGATCAGCTCGGTGCTTTGTGACCACCTAGAGGGATCAGATAGGGAGGGTGGGAGGGAGATGCAAGAGGGAGGAGATATGGGGATATACGTATATGTATAGCTGATTCACTTTGTTATACAGCAGAAACTAACACACTGTTGTAAAGCAATTATACTCCAATAAAGATGTTAAAAAATAAAAATAAAGAAATCAAATATGGAGCTAAAATTATCAGGCCAATGCAGAGCTCAGATCTCTGCCACCTGGGTAGTGAGATTTGTGTTTTAAAGACTTAGACCAAATAAATTATGACAATGGTCAATCAACTATTAATAACGCAAGGCTCAGGTTTTTTCTATCCCTTTCTTTCTCTCACATACATCAAACAAGAAAAACATCGCCATGTCTAAATAACCACTCCCCCAAATCACCCAATTGATTTGTAAACACTAAGAAGAACCAAAACTTGGTATTGCTCTAAGGAACAGCAGGTTCAATGTCACATTCTACCCCACAGCTTTTGAACCTATAAGAAGGTCTCTAGAAAAGTGGTAAAGTTAGTTGGAGGGATAATGTCAGGGTATGATATTCAGTAATGGCTTGATAATGTTTCTCTTCCTAACAGGCAAGATGAGCAATGAGTTAAAACAGGAGGCACTTGCTTGGTACCAAAGGTTAAAAAAAAAAAAAAAGGAAAGGAAAGAAGGGAGCAAGGGAGAAAAAAGAAAGAAAGAGAGAGAGAGAGAGAGAGAGAGAGAAAGAGAAAGAAAGAAAAGAAGAAAAAGAAACCTAAAACAGAAAAAGAAAAGAAATTCAATTCCCTTTCCCCAGCTAAATAAAAACTCTAGGTTTTATAGCCCTATGACCTAGAGATAGTCAAAGAAATCACACAGAATGTTCCTGAGGAGAAAGAGACCTCAACTCTCAGCTGCTCAGCCAACTTTTCGGCTTAGAAAATGTCTTTACAAGGGAATATTGAAAAAACACAAACAGAGGTTTATGGGATAGAAACACTGAAAGATCTTAAACAGAACTAAACACAGTGCTGCAGAGCTATGACCACATCATCTCAACTTCCCATTACTTGCTTCTAATAGCATATAACCCAGGCTCTTCTCTTAACTCTAATGCTCCGAATTCCCATAAGGAAATATCACTTTTCGGAGAAGAAAAAAAAATCAAACACATTTTCCTTTATAGTCAATGAGAGGTGATGGAAAGGGGGAGGTGGAAGAAAGTAGGGTCAGAAGGTCAGGGGATCTCTCAGTTGTTTTACCCAATGTAATAAAAACCTCCTCAATGTAGAGATAGAAGATATGAAACTAAGAAGATTTCAAATGGTTGTGCTGAGCTGAATTCTGTAAATACCTTCACCAGGAAGACAACATGCTTTCAACTCCAGCTTGCAAGTTGTATTGAATAATGAATGATGTAAATAAGACCACCTTATTTATTAATAAGTCCAGTGTGGCTTATGCAACCACACTCAAAACTTAGTCTGTGGTTCTTAAATGCATGTAAAGCACAATTCAAGGTTCTAGAAGCCCCAATGGAGGGGCTGAGAAGTAATATCAGAGTAATAAAATCCGATGCCTTTCACTGAACCCTTATAATGGATCCAGAATTTTTTTTAGTACAATTAATTGCCATGGAAAAGCTTACTAAGGTGAGAGAGCCAAAATCAATGGGTTAATGACATAACATTACAGCTGCTTAACCAAGCCAACAATAAATTGCATACAGAGGCTCTGGCAGCAGAAGCTACAAATTCTATTTATGTTGTCCTAAGAGGAAAAATATTAGACTGGTCTCCAAATATTAATCCAAAATCAGCAAATGTCACCAAGGAAAATTAGAAATAAAAGGTCAGTGCTGGTCTTCATAAAATATGGGCAATATAAAAATGCCCTTTCACAACCATGTGAATATACTTAACACTTCTGATACGGCAGACTCTATGTCATGTGTTTCTGACCACAATTTTTACAAATCCATGACCTATTTTATATTTCAACCATACCTTTTACCACTAGGTGAGACAGAACTTGTCCTTTGCAAAGCATTTTGCCACATTCTGAGACTTAAAGGTCTGGTTACATAACTCCAACCACAGACTTTACTCTTGAATCCCATTTATATGTGACAATAGTATTGTTCGTAAGTTTAACTTAGCACTGTTTTGGTGTAACCATCTCCAAATAACAGAAGCTGGCACATACTGGCAGTGTGATGTTAGGCAGCTGTGATATGTATCTATAGACAGAAGTAGATCTAGACAGGGGTCACGTTAGTGGGTAAAGAGTATGAGACAGATACTGTGAAGGGGAGATTTTTAATAAAATAGGTTCAAACAGTGACTGAAAACGAAATGTCAATGTGGCTTAAAATATGCATATAGCATCAAAAAATAAAATCCTCTCCCTTAATTGGTCTATACATATATTTGTAAAATGTTCTACCAGGCGCTCTCTCTGCACCTTAAAAGGCACAATGGTTGTGCTTTCCCCCCAAGATATAGATATTAAAAGATTTACTATTTTTAAATGATAGGGTAAACTGTTGTTTCAGCAAGTTCTAATCATGGTTTATTTAGTTACATTGGTCCTATTTTTAAAAGATAGAAACATATAATTTCAGCTAAACTCCATTAAACTAGAACTTTAAAACAGGTTATTTTAGGAATACCATTGGGTCTAATAACAAAGTTAAAAAAAAAAGTGTAATTTGGTTTCAACTGCAGCTGGTATCCACTGGCCGAGAATTTAAAAGCTGTTTAAGCAAATATTAATATGTAAGAAAGACAGCACAGATGGTGTCATATAAGGATGAGAGTGAAACAAGCCCTACCACTGATGTCACTTTGATATCAAAGCAGCAAAATTCAAAACAATTATACAAAGTGCTTTCCAAACAAAGATTTCAATACATTCTACAGACAAAGACACTGGGACACAAACTGCCCAGGCTCAAATAAAGCTGAGGGGATGAGCAGACAAAAGTACTTTTTCTCAGAGTTCACCCCTATCAGCCTGACTCATGTTTCTAACCTAATTCTCCATCATGAACACTTAGCCTACACACCTCTCCGTTCTATCAGTCTCAGTGGATTTTCAAATCAAAAGAAGAAAATGAGTAGAAATTAGGAGTTATGGTTAGCCATTATTAAATGAATAACTGTGACAAATGCTTTGGTAAATGTAAAAAAAAAAAAAAATTAAGCCTGAAAATAGGAACCTGCCATCAGATAAAAAAGCAACAACAATTGTGAGAACTAATACATGAAAGCTCTACTCAAGTCTGTTAATTTCATATATATCAGGCAGCTAAGACCACTAAGGCGTAAAGTAATATTTTTGAAATTTAAAGAGTTTTATTTTTCCTCCAATTATGGCCTTAAAAAGTACTAAAATGAAAAAAATAGGCCCTAGTTTTCCTCCTTCATTACGTATCTATCACCTAATACAGAATTTATAAACAATCACAAAAGAAAACAACATCGAACTGTATACAGACACTCCCCATGGCCTCAGAATAGTCTAAAGAGCTCTGAATTCCATATGGCTTCCTCCATCTGACTACTGACACCCCATCTCATGAAAAAGACACAGATCCTGACAGAGGGCCACGGACACTTTGACCAGCCTGGCACGCTTCCACCAGCCCAAGCCAGGGCCAGCGCAGTCGGGGCCCTACCCACCCTTCCTCTCCAGCCCTGCCTCTGCCCTCCTTGCCAAAACGATTGCCATCCGAGCATCCCAGAGCCAGACTGACAGTTGGCTGCTCCCGGCACATCTCAGCACTGCTGCGCCGGCACGTTTCTGCTCTGTTCTGTTGTCATTGCCTTCTGCCTGAGCCTTCTAACAGGAGCATCACCAGCAGAACAAACAACAGAGACTGGGAAGGTCTCTTACTTACATTAAAAAACAGGTTGTCTCGGTCAACTACGTTGGCACAACCAGGGTGGGCGTTATCCGTGGGGGGGAGGAAATGCATGCGCACTCGCCAACCGGAAGGCCACAGCCCAAGCCCTACTTTCAGGGCTGCCTATCGTGGTGTCAAACAGCCTCAAGAAAACCAGGAGAAACTTGGCCTTATAAGCCTCTATATGGATGAATAAAATCTCATGTCAATGAAACACATAAAATGGCAAAGTCCCTGGGAGGTGGGGGGGGGCAGGGAATCTCTAATAGAGGGGACAGGGGCATGCTGGAGAAAGGACTGGTGAATTCCTACTTGGTAATGGATTTGTCACAAGGCATCAGAATAGGAGGACAGAAATACATAATTCTGCTTCTCCATTCGACCAGGACAAGCTCAAGCATTTCCAGGGACCTAGGGGTCCCAGGCTAAAGGTAGCATTCATCAGATTATTACACACTGCTTTATCATCCAACTTCGTCCTGGGGAACTATTCAATGGGCGATTAAGATTTATAATCCAAATGGTCTCAAAATTATATCTCTGGGAAGTCAAGTCCAAATTAAATCAGACCAGGCTTTTAGGCTTCCAACGATCACATTTTCTCTTTTGAGCCAGTGCATTTCAACTCTCAGAACTTCTCCTCTTACAGATCATTTTCAAGGCCATCTCTGGATGCAATCTCCCAAGCAAAATCTGATATATAAAATGAAAAGGGAAATTGGTGAACTCCAAACCTCAAAGAATGAAGCTAAGTGGGGGGACTCTAACTTCCTTCAACAGATTTTTCTAAAGTTAATTATTTTAACCTCCTTTCTCATAAATATGACTGGAACTTCTCCTAACACAATATATACAGAGCACCTTATGAAACAAAAATATCCAAAACTAAGTTATTGCATATGGAAAGCCTAAAGTACACCCAGCAGGGCTTTGAAATATAAAGTGCATAGGAATATAATATAGTAGACATTTGGAACATTTTAAATTGTCACACTTCTCGTGTCAGCAGCCCCAAGGCAGTGAAACAGGTAACTGACAGATGGTCCAGCCCTGCACCTCTCACCTCTGACTTCTCCCCAGACTTGAAACAACACTCATGCCCAGGACGGACCCGCCTGGCCAGCCCCGGCCCTAGAGGCCAGGAGAGGAGGAAGGAGGGAAAGCACCAGCAACTCACATTTCGGTGATGTTCTCGGGGTCTGCACTGGTAGACTCCAGCCTCGGAAATGCCACGATGCCAGGAAAAGGGTCGCTGCACCAGATCCGAGAGGCGCTGCATTTGCAGGATGTGGGACAGGCAAGAGCGGCCCTCCAGAAGCCCACGATCAGCCAGCAGAAGCCCCAGAGCTGCGCCATGGCGGGCCCATGCCACCTCGTCCAGGACGACATTCCTAGCCACCAGTGCCAGCCCGAGTCAGACTGAGTACGTGTCCCTGCGCGGCACCGGTCGGTCTCCCCTGCCGGTGCTGGGTGGCCTTTGCCCCGCTCGCCGCTGTCTCCTCTTGGTGCTCGTCTCAGGGGTGCAGAGCCGAGCGTGTCCGGGGCTGAGCGTGTCCTGGCGGACGGCACCGTTCACAGTGGCAGGGGCATCCCGGGCCTCCTCACAGGGGGCGCTACCGCCGCTCGGGGCTCCGCCGCGGCCGCCGCTGCATGGCCCAGCGAGCCGAGCACCGGCCCGCGGCGCTCCCGGGACGCTCTGGGGCGCAGGCTCCTGGCTAGACTCGCGCTGAGATCCGGGACGCACCTCGGGGCTGAGGACAAACAGACACGCGTAAGACTGAGCTGAAGACCCCATACACCACGAATTGGGGTACTCTCCCTCCGCGCTCGCGTCACCCCCACCCCGAGCCCCGCCGGGGACTGTGGATGCATGAGTGCCCAGCTCCGGCCCCAGGAATAAACTGGCTCCTCGATGGCACTGACGCCGCGGGGCCTCCGGTGTGCTCACTCTTTCCCTGAGCCTGAGGTTGAGGGAGGGGAAATAGGGCAAGGGTCCCCGCGACAGTATTCCATGACACGGACCAGGGGGAGGACCCTTTAAAGGGAGACGCGGAGACTGCCAGGGACGATGGTTCCGCGACGGGGCTCCCGAATGATGCTGCAGAATCCGCCACGGCCCCTGGGCGCAGGGGGCGCGGGCAGGTGGCGCGGCGCGTCCCACCTGGGGAGCCGCCGCGGCCGCCCCAGCGGGGGACAGTGAGGGCCGAGACGACGGAGGGCACTGTCCGCGCTGCTCACCCGGGCTCTGGCACCTACCGCCCGCCGGCGGCGCCTGGGTCCAGGCTCCTCCTGCCGCTGGGCACGGAGCTCGGAGAGCGCGAGCGAAGGAGCGAGCGAGGCTCCTGCTCCAACCCAATTCCGGGAACCGCCGCCGCCGCCGCCGCCGCCGCCGCCTCTGCTACTGCTGGTGAAGTGACGTGAGGGCTGACGCAGAGCAGGGGCAGAAACTCCAGAAAATTAGTCTGAAATCCAAAAACACACACGCTCATACACACACAAACCCATAACACCCTCCAGACAAAAGCAACAGGGAGAGGAGGGGAATCTGGGGGCGAGCAGAGAGGAGGGAAGCATCGGTGCCACTGGCCAGAAGCAGACAGCAGCAGTATGTGGGAGTTCACACACGCGCACACCCGCACACAGCCCGGCCGTATAGACGCGCGCGCCTGTGTGTGCTTGTGTGTGCGTGCATTTAGATCCAGGTACCTCTGAGATGAACCGTTGCTCCGCTCTGACGCCTCCCAGTCCCTACACACCACGGTCTCTTCTAATAACGCAGAAGAGGCCGTCTCCTTTTTTGAAATGGAAACCGGTCTCGGTTCAGCTCTGAAAAATGCGCTGATTCTTATTATAGGAATCCTCCCTCCCTTCTCCCTCCAGGCTGCATTCTCCTTTCCCATCCTGCCTAAAAGGGAGGACGAGCTATCCTAAAAATAAATAAATATTGTAAACACCAAAACGTGTCCAGCATTGGTAACCAAGGATAACCGCCCCCATTCCGGGCCATCTATTTGGGGATCGGTGTTTTTGGAGGGTCTTCCTGTTTGTGCTTTGGCAGAGGAAGGGGAGTCTCCAAACGCAACTCTAGCTCTCTAAGTGGGTCTTTTTCCTGCTGTTTTCTGGCATCACACGCCCGGGAAACAGAGACATGTGAGGGAAAGGGAGCGCGCCTGACGCGTATTGGGTTCCCTAAATGCGCGGCAGCAACCCTGGCCTGTCCGATGTGTGGCGCCGCGTCATTTTTTCTCATCCTTCAACCTGTCAGGATGAAGCCATTCCCAGATCTTAGCTTCATTCCCCGCGATGCCCACCCCCACGCGGGGCACCCAGAGCCCTTGCTCCCCTGCCGTACCTTGCGCCTTTTCGTGTATGCGCGGGTGTGCGCGAACGCGTGCCCTGCGCCCGCGCTGCCCGGAGCACGTCATACATCCAGCTACTGAGAAGCCCGGCGCGGGCAGAGCCTCGGGATCTCACTAGGGACAAATGAGGCGATCCGGGAGGGTCGGGTGACAAACCGTAACTGCTCTGCGGGTGCAGTTAAATGATGGCTGCGGGGCATTCGCAAGCCTTGTCTGAGAATCCGTCTTCCCATTTGCGGCTCGGAGAGTCTGTTTTTCCGCAGTCATTTAAAAGGGAACTGGGAAAATGCACCGCAGTGCCTCACACTTCCGAGGGCTCTGGTGCCCCCGCGCGGGAAGAGAGCTCCCGGCACGCTTGGGAGCACCAACCCACTGCCGCGGCCGCGCCGCGCACTGCGCGGGGGGCGCGCTCTGGCTCCAGATGCGCAACCGGCGGCGCCCGACGCGTGCGCGCCCCTGCCCGACTCGAGCTCGGCTATCCAGTCCTCGCCTAGCTTCCGCCCCGGGAAAAGGCGGGCTGCCCTCCGCGCGAAAAAGGGCGACGGGATGGGATCTCATCCAAAAGATAAGAACGGTCACCAATCTGTCCGAAGATGCTTGGGGTGGGAAGGATCGAGAACCCCGAACGTCAAAGTGAATGCTCAGATCTCGGCAACGCCTTAAATATTACAAGGGAACTGAGAGCATTTAGTGGGGCTTTTCGTACAGACCCTGGGCGCTCAGTGTAAGCGGGAATCCTTGCGCAGCATCCAAAAATCTCGTTGCAGGGCGGGAGGACAAGGCCAGTAGGCCTTCCTCTCTCCATCATCACTCGGCTGTGACACGCATTGGATGCTGAATGGCCAGACTGAAGTTCATTTCTAGCTCGGCCCCTGCTGGGTGAGGATGTGCCAAAGTAGGGAAGCCAAGGGCAAAAATGTCTTGGTCCAGGTCATACAATAACACTCCTCCTCCTGCCTTGCCGATGTCCTTAATGGAGCTGCCCCTGCGGAACACCTGGGGGAAGAGTGTATACAGAAATATCCACATCTCTCTCACACCTCCACTCTCATCCCATTTTTCCCAGAAATGGCCCATTTGCACCCTAGTGGCTGCAAACTGTCAGTGCAACATCCAAAGGACAGTTTTAGAGTGGTGTGCAGACCAGAAGATTCTAATTATGTTGGGATATCTTTAGAATTTGTATTATAATAGATATATAATACTATTATATTTAGATTCTAAATATGCCCCCACTGAATTTCTCTCACTTAAAATTAAAACTGGCGGCCTCACTTCTAATCACCCTTCCCTTCCTGCCCTGTTTCTTCTATAGTACTTACCATCTTTTAACAGATCATTTACTTATTATATTTACTAGTTATTGTATCTCTCCCAGTAGAATGTAAACTGCATGAAAGCAAGGATCTTTATTTTTTCGTTAACACATCTCAAGGATGCAGTGGGTATTAAAGTATATGTGTGTGTTTAATGAAATAAACTGAAGTTGAGATTCCTCAAATAGGCCATCCACATTCTCACTTTCTTTGTTTTTCTTTTCTTTTCTTTTTTAAAAATATTTATTTGTTTATTTGTCTGCGTCGGGTCTTAGTTGGCACCTGCCAGATCTTCATTGCTGCATGCAATGAAGCAAGCTCTTCCTTGCAGCTCGCTGGGCTGCTCTCTGGTTGTGGCACGTGGGCTTAGTTGCCCCAGGACATGTGGGATCTTAGTTCCCTGACCAGGGATGGAGCCCGCGTTGGGGAACTAAGAAGGCAGATTCTTAACCCCTGGACCACTAGGGAAGTCCCCACATTCTCACTTTCTTAACCTCTAACCCTGCAAGTCTACCTGAATGATTATCCCTGGACACCTTCCTTCCTGTCTCCACAATCTTCCCTGTGCTGTGAAAACTCACAGCATTTCTTGAAGCCTGACTTTCTGCCTTCTCTAGTGGCCAGGTATGTTCTGGCACTAGGTCAGGGAAGGCTTCCCTCTGGTTAAGGCTGGTACCTCAACATTTTCATGCACAGTGCCTGAAACACACTGGGCAATCAGTAACTGTTTCTCAACCCATAGAATTATGAATCTATCTCAGTTTAAGACCTACAAGGTATTTCACAGAGATATCACGGATTCTCAGACCATGGCTTTGTAGGTGATAGTGAACATTTTTCAGGTGGACAAAATAAAACAGAGATAATTTTCCCTAGATCATATGAACACTTCAAGGCAGAGATGGAGACTAAGTATTGCAGACTCTTGCCTGTACTGGACCATGATGTACCTAGAACAATGTTTCTCAAACTATTTTCACCATGGCCTACAGAAAGAAATGCCTTTTATATCACAATCCAAGGCACACATACACATATGCACTAAACAAAACTTATTTTCTCTTAATGCATAGAATACAATGATATTTTGTTTTCTATTTTATACGATTCCATTTTCTAATGCTTGTAATAACACAATAAATTGATTTTAACATTCAATACTGGGTTATTAAAACAGAAACAGAAATACTGCCAGTTTCTGCTTCTGACTAAGATGGAGTAATAGGGAACATTTAACCTCCCAGTCAAACCAACAACACACTGAACAAAACACCTGAAACAACAATTTTCAGGACAGTGGACACAAGACAATGAAGGCTGTGGCTCAGGGTGAGGGAACCCAGGCAAAGTCCAACTCCCTGAGTTAACGAGATATAGCTGAGAGTCCAGGGAAATCAAGGAGGGCAGAGTTCACAAGGACAGAGTAGCATGGAAGAGAGTGATGTAGTGAGAGAGCACCCCAGAGGTCTGCAGACGGTCCCTCTTAAATATTCAGCAAAGTACTGATTAGCACATGCAGGTAATGAAACTACCTGAGGGCAGGGGAAGAAAAGATAAAAGGGAACAGGGTCAAAGAAACATTCAGAAGGGAAACTGAAAATACCACATATCAGAATTTGTGCTCAATAAAGCTGGAAAAAAAGGCAGAAGTTAAACAAATTTTTAGAAAAAGAATTTGTGGGATGCCACTAAAGCATCTTCAGGTATTTAGGAGGAATTCTATAGCACTAAATACCCGAAAAGAAGAAAGGTTTCTAACAAATGACCTCAATTTCCACCTTAAGAAACCAGAAAAAGGAGAACAAATTAAACACAAAGTAAACAGGAGAGAGGAATGGAAAACAATGCAATAAAACAAAAAAACAGAAAAACAAGAGAGAAAATCTATGAAACCAAAAGCTGATTCTTTGAGAAGATGAGTAAAATTGATAAACCTCTAGCCAGACTGACCAGAAATGAAAGAGAGAAGACACAAATTATCAATAACAGGAATGAAAGAAATGACAACACTGGAGAGTCTATGGATATTAAAGGAATAATAAGAAAATATTGTGAACAACGCTATGCAGATAAAGCTGGCAATTTAAATGAAATGAGAGATAAAAGCTAACAAAGCTCACTATAGAAGCAATAGGTTACCTGAATAGTCCTGTATCTATTTCAGAAGTTAAATTTATAATTTAAAATCTTCCTATAAGAAAACTCCAGGCCCAGATGGCTTCACTGGTGAATTCCACAAAATAATTAAGGAAAAATAAGACCAGAAAATGAATAGTACCAAAATATACCAGGAAAATGAAGAGGAAGGAACACTTTCCAACTCATTCCGTGAGCCCAGCATTGCCTTGATACCAAAATCAGACAAAGACATTACAGGAAAAGAAAACAACAAAGTAAATATCCCTCATGAATATAACTGTTAAAATTCTAAACAAAATTTCATCAAATTGAATCCAGCAAAACACCATACACCCAAAAACATCATGATCAAGCAAATGAATTTTAGTTTAATATTTAAAAATCAATCAATGAAATTTACCATATTTGCAGACTAAAAAGCTAAAATTATATCACCATTTCAAAAGACACAGAAAAAGTATTTGACCAAGTCCAACATCTATTCCTGAAAACTCTTGGCAAACTAGAAATAAAAGGTAATATCCTCAATTGATAAATAGAATCTACAAAAGAACTCTACAGCTAACATAATGCTTAAAGTGGAAGACAGAATGCTCTTTCCCAAATATCAAGAAGGAGACAAGGATATCCACTTTCACCATTTCTATTCAACATTCTGCTACAGATTCTAGTGGGTGCAATAAGTCAAGAAATATAAATAAAAAACATCCATATTGGAAAAGAAGAATAGAACTACCTTTATAAACAAACGACATGATCTCCTACATAGAAAATCCAATAGAATCTACAAAAAAAGCTATTCATATTAATAAGTGAATTATCAAGTTGGCAGGATACAAGTTAAATGTTTACAAATTAATTGTATCATATACTAGCAACAAAAAAATAAGGAATTAAATTTTTTAAATAATACTAATTACAACAGCATAAAATATAAAATACTTAGAAATAAAGCACAATATATAAAAGGAAAAATGGATAAATTGAATTTTATAAAAATTAATAATTTCTGCTCTTCAAAACATGCTTTTAAGAGAATGAAAATAAAAGCCCAAAACTGGGAGACATATTTGCAAATCAAATATCTAATAAAGGGCTTGTGGAGAGTTTATAAAGAACTCTCAAAACTTAATAATAATAAACAATTTTAAAAGTGTGCAAATAATTTCAACCTACACTTTACCAAAGAAGGTATACAGGTGGCAAATAAGCACAAGAGAAGATGCTCAACATCATTAGTCATTGGGGAAATGCAAATTAAAATTACAATGAGATACCTACATCTCATTGTAATTTTAGAATGGCTAAAATTAAAAAGACTCACCACATCAAGTGTTGGCGAGAATATGGAGCAACTGGAACTCTCATACACTGCTGGTAGGAGAGTAAAATGACACAACCACTTTGGAAAAGTAGAACAGTTTCTTAAAAATTGAAGCATACACCTACCATGTGACCCAGCCATTCCACTTTTATGAATTTACCGAGGAGATATGTCCACACAGCAACTTAACATGAGTATTCATGCAGCTTTTTTTGTATAGCCAAAAACTGAAACAGTTCGAATATTCATCATTAGGTAAATGGATAAACAAATTGTGGCATATCCATACAATGAAATGCCACTCAACAATGAAAAGCAATCAACTACTGATACCTGCAACCATATGGATGAATCTCAGAATAATTATGCTAAGTGAGAGAAACCAGACAAAAAGAGTATACCCAGTATGATCCCATTTTTATAAATCTATAGAAAATGTAAACTATCATGACATAAAACAAATCAGAGATTGCTAGTGAGGTGCAAGGAGTGGGCAGGGAAGAGCCCGAAGGAGAAATGAAATAGGGACACAAGGAAGTTTAGAGGATGATGAATGTATTCATTATCTTTATTGTGGTGATGGTTTCAATATTATCAAATTGTACGTTTAAATATGTTTAGTTTATTATACTTCAATTATACCTCTGTAAAGCTATAACATGCTAAAGTACTTTAACTGTGATCTTAAAACTGCATAAAAATATTTAATAAAAATTTGGAAAAAAAAAAAAGCAAGAAAGAAACACTGTCCTAGATCCTCCTATCATCAGCTTCTTGTTCCCATTGAAATGCTATTAGCACCTCCAATTTAAGGAAGCAATTACAAAGTCTGGAAACTTTTTAATAAACTCAGATTCAGTGATGTTCTAATTTTAGAGGGACCTACAATGTAATAGTTTTCACATTTTGAAAAATGTTTGCGGAAACCATCATTCAAAAGATAGTGGCTCACACCTACAAGAGCCCAAATGGCCATTAATAGTAGAGAAACTCAGTAAATTACAATGCTTCCATTTTTTTAACATTACACACCTAATTAAAATGAGTTAAAACTATATGCATTGACCTGGAGGCTTGTCCATAGTATATTAAGTGAATAAGGCAAGTCACATGGTAATATATAGTCTGACCCTACAAAGAAAGCCGATGATGTGTTTTGTGGGTGTGTGCATATGGAGAAAGGCAGAGAATTACTGACACCAAATGTAACATTGGTAACCTAGAAAGATCAGAGAGGCTGTTTGAAGGAAGAGGAGGACAGATCAGAAAACCTGTGAAATGTTTCTTTGGCATTAGTAACCTCCTTACCCATCACATGCCTTTTGTTTTTTTCACCTTTTCCTCTTTTTGCTGCCTCTTTTCCCCTCAGATCCAGTGTTATCCTATTTCTAGAGTCCCTCCCTTTGGTGGAAAGAACTGAATCTAAAGCATGTTTACAACCTAAATAATGTTCACCACTGGATGTTTCACTTTCCCGGGAATATCTGTATGTTAGTAGAGGACACTGGGGAGAAGACATAATCCAAAGGAATTTCAGGTACCACAGCATCCATAAATGGGAAGTGTTTGGGGATGTAGCACCTTCAACACTGGAGCCAGAGGCTGATATTCATGACTAGCTCCACTCTCCCTCTCACCCCAATCCCCTCTTTTGCTGTTCAGAAAGTTTCCAAACTGTTTTCAACCTCACACCCTCCAGCTCTGAGTTAGGGTCTCACATTTTCCCATCTCTCCCCACATAGTTGGTGAACTCCACGCTGCCCTGTCACCCTGAACCATAGCCACACCCATGAGCTCATCCCACTTCCTTCCTTCCCTGTGTCCAAACCTTCCACTTTTAACTCTTAGTCATACACTTAACACATGCTAAGTCAACAGACTTATGGAGATTTTATGAACACCTAAAGGTAAGAGCATATGGAGAATATTTGACAGAGCTCCAGGAAATTGAAGTCACGGATAACTGGGTGACCCTGAAATATAAGTTTGAACCATCAGTCTGACTAGGTCTCATGGTAAACTCTAAGTTGTTTTCCTAGTCTATGTCAATAGTCCTGTATCAATACCCATACCTGCCCCTGTGTTGTCCTATTTGATCAAGAGCTATCTTATCACACCATCAAAGAACTCTGTTTTTTACAAAGGAGTTTACTTATTCCTCAATAAACAGTTATGGTATGTCTTTTCTGTGCCACCCAGCCTAGATTTATTAGGGCAGTCAAGTTCCTGGCTCCAATTCAACTGGCAATTACAATCCATGCAAAGAACAGTGTTTAGAGCCATAAAACCCTTAAAGGTAAAAAGGTACAAGCATTCAATTATAACAGACCTCTACAGATACTTAACTAAAAGTTCCTCTAACTGAAGTAGCAACCCATTAATAAGTCAACTTAGTGGGTTGTGACGAGGACATTTCTAATGAAATAGACTAGGCTATACTAGAATACAAAACATCAAGGTATATCACACAGGTATATCACACAAGCTCTCTTTCATTATGCGGTGCACTGGATTGTGTTATGAAGGCATTTCTTACTGTGATTCACAAACAAGTTTGAGATCCACTGGCAAAGTACAATGTCTCAGTCATTTGCAGAAATCCTCTCTACAAGGGGATACAATTCTAAGTCGGCCTGAACACTTCCAGCAACCCTCCCTTATCAGCACGTTAGTAATAAGAACTTTACAGATTATATTAAAGTTAGTCATTAAATTGTCACCAACTCTTTGAGGGAAGTAATTCTCTTATTTGTCATGGTAACCTTGACATCTAACAGAATACCTTGAATGGAGCTCAATAATATGTTGGTCGAATTAAAGTTAATCCCATTTTGCACACCTCTAATTACTAGAAAGTTCCATTTTTATGGAAGTCTGTATCTGCATCCCTAATAATTCTCATCCATTGCTCCTTAGTTTTAACCTCTTAGCTGCAAAAGAAAAAACGATGAAACCCTTTCTCCATGTCACACCCCTTTCAGTATTCAAATGTAGTGTTCATGTCCTTTTTAAACATCTCCAGGTTCTTTATCCATTTATTATTACCTGTTTCCAAAGGTTTCAACATCATGGTTGTGATCTTCAACGTCCATAGTTTATGACCAATATCCTTCTAGACCCATGCTGTCCAATACGGTAGCCAGTAGCCTGAGTGGCTGAGTACTTGAAATGTGGCCAGTCCAAAATGAAATGTGCTGTAAGTGTAAAATACACACTTAAGAGTAAAGATTTAGTTAAAGAAAAAGAAAAAGAAAAAAAAACAAAGAAAGAAAGAAAAGAAGGAAAAATATCTCAAAAAATTTTATATTGATTGATTTTATATTGAAATAATATTTTGAATTTATTAGGTTACATAAAATATATCAATACATCTTTTATCTGTTTCTTTTTACTCTTTTGGTGTGGAAAATTTTATTTACTTTTGTTTTTAAGTTATCAACTCAACATTTATCCTTCCTAAAAACCCCATTGCTGTTATCTTTGAATCAATGACCCAGATCATTGAGTTTTTTTGAGGCTTACAAAATCTCGAATCTTCCATCCAACAACCCCATTGTTCTTCCTATATTTTTTCACCTGCAGTTTTAATATATATGCTTCTCATGCATCCATTTAAATCACTGATAAAAATTATTCAACATGACAGGTCCAGACATTCAACTAGAGACATTATCTAGGCTGACATTCATTCCTTAACTAGTTAATTCATCTTTACATTGAATGTGTCTATTTAACCAGCTAAGAATTCACCAAACTGAATTCCATCTGATGTCTCCCTTGACCCTTGGCCTGAGCCACCTATGTGCCACACACTCAACTGCATAAAGACCAAGCTAGTATTGCCCACTAGTCTACTACTAGTTCTTTGTTTAGGGGAAGAGGGTGTTGTTGTTTTGTTTGTGGTATGGGGTTTTTTTCTTTTTCTTTTTTTTCAATCCCCTTGAACTCATCTCTCATGCCAACTCCAGATCTGTCCTCATTCTAACCTGATGTCAAACAAGTACTCATATGGCTTTGTGACCTATACCCCCATTTCTTCCTTTGGTCCCTTTTCATCCTTATACCCTGTTTCTCCAATATTAAAATATCAGCTTCTTCAAATGAATTTGTCTTGACTGCCCTTTCAGTCCTTGTGGCACTGGGTTGTCTTGGATAGTAATTCCTCCTTCATAGCTTAGGCTTGTGAAACCCAGCTACGGCACCTGGCCAGTTTTACAATCATTCCCCTTCCCCTGATGTGGAAAGACACATTTCTTCAAGAGAAGAAGAGTAGAGTAGACAAGGGAGGATTGGCCTGAGAAACAGAATGAACAGTAATTTAGGTACATTCTGGAACCCACTTTTGGTCCTTTTTGGATAACTGAGGCATTTTCTATTCTTTTCTTCAATGTACCATCTCTCCCCAAGTATTATCATCTGTTGTTCCTTGATGACATAAATAAGCCCAGTAATGACCTTTATCATCTTTGCAGCTGTTTAAAATGTTACATTAAAAAATGTTATATCTCTTTCAGGTCTCACTTAGCTAAGATGTCAAATTCTTGTTAACCATATTACCTCTACCATTTCCAATGTACAGATCCTTTTTCTCACCAGAGAACACAGAATAAGAGGTGAATAATACTGTGTTGTTTCTATGATCTGTCTCACCATCCGCCCCAGCTCTGAGCTTGTCTCTTCATTCTTCCTCTTCGTACTCTAAGCCTGGTTCCAATAGCTCTTTTTTGTTGCTCTCTGTATTTTTTTACAACCTTAATGCATTCTGGGCTTCAAGTCCTTCTGCTACTGTTCTCACAGATTTGTGAAGCTCTATTGTGTTCAAAAATTGGCTATATACCTCACCTTCCAACTTGTTTCACACCAAAACCCACAGCCTAGTTACCTAAGGTCTCATTTCTTCCTCATGGGGATCATTCATGCCTATGTGGTCAGAATTTTATATTTTAGAGCTTCCCTTCTCTCTCAAATTAATATTCTCTTATGGAGTCAGCTAGTCGAAGAATTTTATCTCTTTTTCCTCAGAAAAAGAAAAGAAAAGAAAAAAGTATTCTCTGAAGTCTAGGATACATAACAGTCTTCTCAACAGCCCATACTTAGCCAGTATGATCTCTAGTGCTGCAACCAGGGCAATCTTGTGGGTTTCCATGGGCTTGTCATGAGTGACCTTCCCTCCCCATCCACTGAGTCCTAGGAACCCCTATAATAACCAAGCAACATTTCCTCAGGACCAGGACAATGGTATTATCCATGACTGAAGTGGAAGCATCCTAACAGAAAAGAGGAACAACGGGGCAGAATCAGGCTGAAGCAGGGTTGTCTGACACTCCTTTCCAATTAGAGATGCTCTTTGAGAGGCTCAAACTTTGTGCTGTGCTTTGTCTTAATGAGAGGCCCCTCATGCCTGTGCCCATGTCTTCTCTTCCAAAGTTGTAATTTCAACTAACAGAGATGGGAAACACCTGTGTTGGAAGCTTATATCCCTAAGGTTTTCCATTTCTGTAATAGGTAGGGTAGAAGTTAACCTGCTTTGATAAAGAGACCCCTGAATACAGTAGCTCAAACAAGTAGGAAATTTATTTCTTTCTCATGTCACAGTTCAGAAAGAATGCACATTCCAAGAAGGATTCATGTACCTGTTCCATGGGCTTATCCACAGACTCAGACTCCTTCTATCTTGTTCCTCGGTCATTTTCCCAGGGTGTGTCCTCATATACTGATTCACCAGCCTGTAAGAAGGAAAGGGGACAAGAAATGGAGGGCAAACAACTTCCTTCTGAGGAAATGATGTGGAAGTTGTACATCACTTCCACTTACATTTCTCTGGTAAGAACTTAGCCAAGTGGCCATTCTTTTACTGCAAAAGAGGTTGGGAAATATAGCCATTTAACTGCATCTGACCAAATGTTCTGAGAAATTTGAAGCAGAGGGTTCTATTACTCAGGAGAAGAAAAGCAGAATGGACACTGGGGACCAATTAACAGCATTTACCATCATTTCCTAAACAGAACTTCAGTAAGATATTGTCTAGATTTTTCCTGACTACATAATCTTTAACTTAAAGCAGAATTAAATGGATAACTTGAACTTCAGGTGACACCTTGACACATTCCCTTTCGGTCCCTGAAGAAAAACCATCTTTCTACCACATTGCTCCCTCAAGTCAGCTCTAAAAGTCAGCATTTTACACAGGACTTCTTAATAAATATAAGCATAATACTGTGAGAGGCAAGCACTACTGTCTTAATTTTCATTTCTGAGGATAGCTCTAAATTTTGACCATTATTCTAAACAAAAAAAAAATCTATAGGGAAAATAACTTGTTTGTGTCTGTTCTTTCCAGTAGCTTTTGTGTGTGTGTGTGTGTGTGTGTGTGTGTGTGTGTGTTTGTGGTACGCAGGCCTCTCACTGTTGTGGCCTCTCCCGTTGCGGAGCACAGGCTCCGGACGCGCAGGCTCAGCGGCCATGGCTCACGGGCCGAGCCGCTCCGCGGCATGCGGGATCCTCCCGGACCGGGTTACGAACCCGTGTCCCCTGCATCGGCAGGCGGACTCTCAACCACTGGGCCACCAGGGAAGCCCTCCAGTAGCTTTAACTAAAGGTTTTTCTCATTATCAAAAAAACAAAAAAGAGTGAGCTGACATAGAAGAAGTCTATCCACAGCGTCTCACAATATTCTCATCTTTGCTATAGAAATCATTAGGCTTGAGTTTTGTTTCTCAACGACGCCACTTAGTAGTTTGCGTGGTGCTCTTGGGAAAATAATTTACCTATCCTAAGGCTCAAGTTTACCTATCTGTAAAATGAGTATGGCAGTTTGGAAGCTGGACTGTGGATTCTTTGATACCACTCCTGCTGAGAAGTAGACTCCATAGCCCCTCCCCTGAATCTGGGCAGGCTTGTGACTGCCTCAACTAATATAAAGTAGGAAAGGAATCACTATGTGATTTCTGAGGCTAGGTAACCAAAGGAGATGCAACTTCTGCTTCTTGCTATATCTTGGAATTCCGAATCACCATGTAAGAAGCCCAACTACCCCGAGGCTACCGTGATGGAAAACATCTCTGTCGACAGTCCCAGCTACACTCAGCCTTCCAGACGTACCTAGACCCTATCCAGACCCCATTCATAAAATCATAAAATGAACCCTCTTGGACCCTCCAGACCAATCTGTCCACCAACTGAATACCACTGAGTGAATTATGTTGATGCCACTAGGAACAGAAGAATTAGCTGACCCTGCCTGAATTCCTGCCCCACAGAACTGTGAAGCAGAGTAAAATGTTGTTGTTTTAAACCACTAAGTTTTGGGTAGTTTTGCTACACAGCAATGGATAGCCGAAATCATAAGGAAGTAGATACCCTCAATGGTCCCTTTCTGCACTGATATTCTAGGATTTTATGAGAAAGAAATGGAGGTATAGCTACCTTATTTTCACTGGGCACTAAATCTTCTCCATGTCTCTTATACTTCTCTTTGCAGATTCTTAACCACTATTACATAATTAATTAATTAGCCGTCCATCTGTAAAGTAACTGGTCTCCAGCAAAAAGATAATTTCTGTAATGATACAAACAATAATATTTGGTTTTTGCTTGTGAAAGTGATATTTCCTATAACCTGGAACTTTTGAAGGCACTCTGAGACTTCCTTACAACCAGCAACATCTACAAGCCAGTGGAGAGCTACCCACATCAGTTCTCATACCCTGACTTCGAGGGAGATATTTGGGAATGGTGGTTCCTTAGCCATCAGAACTTCGATTCTCTTAACTGACAGAAACTGCTTAGCACTGGAAATATAAAGAGAAATAAGACATAATCCCTGTCTTCTAAGCACTTTTAGCCCTATAGGAAGATGTACAAAGTAGATCTTTTCAATTTACAAGATGTAAGACTGAAGGCATGTGCTGGGAGCTATAGGAAACAAAAGAGGAACAGAGATCTCCATCAGAGATGCAGCTAAGGTTTCAAGGAGGCAATGAAAAAATGACCCTTGAACTGAGTCTTAAAGGATGCACTTGAATTCTCCAGCAGAAATGACCAGGAGGATGACGTGAGTAAGTGCAAGGAGGCCAGAAGCAGCATGGCCTGTGTGTGGAACTACATGCTGCTTGAGTGGTGGTCACTGCCTACACTTTTCCTCTACTCTACTCACAAAATTAGCACCAACTGTCTATGCTGGCCTCTTGCCCCAAAACTAAACTCTAAGAAAACTTGGTGACTGCTTTCTTACCACTTCCTTTTGCTCTAATCAGAGTCTGCCCTATGACCGGTCTACCTTCAGCAAAGCAGCAGCATCTCTGAAGGGTGACTGGCGGTTCCTGCCAAGACCTGCATCGGACAGACCCTGAAACTTTTGTTCTTCTTCTTTCCTTCTACGGAAAGACCCTAGCCCTTGGCTTTATATGACCTTAGAACTATTCAATGCTAAGTCTGATGAATAGACACCCTTACAGACACAAAGTCCGTATCATAATTGCACTTCTGAAGTCATCCCAGAAAAAAAAAAATCTGTAGAACAAAATCTACCTCTTCTTGAGAGTCTGTTTTTCACCTATGTGGTAAAAGGACTTTCATGTTGACTGACCTCATGCCTTATAAGTACCTCTTTTCTGTCAGAGGTCTTGGAGATTCTGCAAGGCCCTTTATAGAAACCGCAGCTTTTGCCTTTCCTCTATTGCCCTTTTAAAGTTTCAGTATACCTTCTCTACTGTTGGAAGACTTCTCCTGTGCACAGGGTAAGATTTCTTGTGGATTAAGAGAGAGGGTCCTGGAGATGGGAGATGCTCTCCTACCACCAGCTCTTCTTACCCTCACAAGTGAGCTGAGCAGAAGAGAAGATTCTGTCCCCAAAGGCTATTTCAATTTCTCAGGGTAGATAAAGCTACTTCTGGGTTTTCCGTACTCCAGGGTATTTCTAATGATCTTCACATAGTGTTATCAGATCCATAAAACACAACCCAAAAAAGCAATATTTTTTAACTTCAACTTGAAACATTCTGTCACTTGGTACTTTTAGATTAAGAGGCGACATCCTGAGAGCCATCCCCAGTAATCTTACGACCCCAAAGATGTTATCGGCCACTGCCTTTTGTTGTTTCTACAGTGTCCTTTGAATTCTTTGTTCTCTAAATAACTGAAAAAGAATATTCAAAGAAAGATCACAAGATTATTTATGAAGCAAAAGGATGTGCAGTTTTAAATTCTCAACTTGCCTTTCTGCGCCTGTAACTCCACATTTAACAAACAAGGATAATGTTTTCGCACATCTCCTATCTCACAGGACTCTTGGATGAGTAATTAGATATTGTATTTGAGTGTCTGAAACTTTAACTCTGAAACTTTCTTTATGTGATGGATATCACCTCCAAAAGTGATGGTATTGCTTTTATTAATCTCATTTTGTAAGTGAAGAAAGTCATACAATGGAGGCATCACATCACTTCATTGAAAGTTACTGAGGGATTGAAAGTGTCGAGGTAGCCCACCCTTTGCAGGATGGAAGAAACAACAGTCATCAGAGAAGTTACCTCTGTGCCTCTAAGAGGGACTGCCCTGCAGATGGCCATCATGAGAAGTGGCAAGGCACAGAATGATCTCGCCTCATCCCAGCAGCAGCAGCCTGTCAGCTTCCTTTGCTTTGGGGCTTTTGACACGGTTCTGGGTTGGCTGTAAGGACTGGGCTACCATACCACCTGGGCTATCTTGGGTGTCTCATTAGAGAATGTCAAAGAGCTTCTTGCTAAGTTAGCCTTTCTTCCTTGTTCATCTTTTCATCCTGGGATATGATTTTCTGTGCAGAAAAGAGGGTGCCCCAGAGTAGTTTCCTCCTTCATTTTGGATTTCAGTGGCTACAGGAGAAAAAGAGGGTCTTTTACTCTTCTTTTTATTATTTGCCTATGAGTTTGCTAAATGTTTGCTTGCTAGAGTTTGGCATAGCTCTTTGTATAAAGAAGATACTTCTCATTTTCTTATTTTCACAAGAACACTGAAAAGAGGTCATCATAGTCTAGCCCAAGGCCCCCTCCATCCCAGAACTAGGGCTCTTTGCCTGCCACCTCCCCAGCACATATGGTCTCTGCTTCCCCTACATCCCTTGACTTTCTTAAGACCTTTGCTCTAGAACGGCCAAAACATGCACGTGGGACCCACGCCCACACGTATTTAGCAGAGACCCAAGACAAGCAATGGAGCCAAATTTTAAAACAAAGCAAAACACAGCACAAAAAACCTTGCATTTATTTTCGTGTCTTTCCTTCCCTCATCATCCTTCCTGATTACTATTTATTTTTCAGTATTTCTCAGCACCACGAGCAGTTTTGTTTCTGCTCTGTTTCCTATCACTTTTCTCCAGACAGCCGCAAGGAGTGAAGCAGACCTAAGACTGCCATCTTGTGCTCAAGACAGTTATCATTGTTTCTTTTGAAATCAAAAGTGATTTGTGGGATTTGAGAGAAAGCTTTGGAGTCCAGGTCTGACGTTCTCTGACCTAAGTTTTCCCAGAAGCTTTTGAAATTTCCCATCCTTTGGCATTACTCTTTCTTGGCCTTCTCTCTCCAGGATGCCATGAGTCATCCCTTGGTTGAAAGTCTTTTTTTCCCAAATGACACCAAGTGTGCCTTAGAATAATTATAGTTGATATGCCACGACCTATGCTTTTATGACTGAGCTCAGTGGCTCAAGTTATGGGCCACT